>NW_026894419.1:0-132381 GCF_032452875.1 Bos javanicus
CAGCAGGCTCTAGCACCCGTGACTGAGCAGACACAATTTGGGCACTCAGCAGTTACCAATGGTCCAGCTCAGCAGACACAAATGGTGCAGCTCAGCAGACACCAATCATGCAGCTCAGCAGGCAATACTCATGGAGCTGAGCAGGCAGGAATCACTCAGCTCAGCAGGCAAAGATCAAGGAGCTGGCAGGCAGGCGCGATCTCGCAGCTCAGCTGGCAAAATCAAGGAGCTGAGCAGACTGCCATTAAGTGGCTAAGCAGACTCTAAACACGTGACTCAGCAGGCTTGACACCCGTGACTGAGCACACGAATCTTGCGGCCCAGCAGGAACAATACTCCTGGAGCTGAGCAGGCAGGAATCACGCAGCTCAGCAGACAGTAATCAAGGAGCTGAGCAGGCACGAATCACGCAGCTCAGCAGGCAATAATCCTGGAGCTGAGCAAGGGAATCACGCAGCTCAGCAGGCAATAATCAAGAAGCAGAGCAGGCAGGAATCAGGCAGCTCAGCAGCCAATAAGCAAGAAGCTAGCAGTCAGGAATCGCGCAGCTCAGCAGGCAATAATCATGGAGCTGAGCTGGCAGGAATCACGCAACTCAGCAGGCAATACTCACGGACCTGAGCAGGCAGGAATCACGCAACTTAGCAGGCAATAATAATTGGAGCTGAAGGCTGTAATGAACTGGATAAGCAGACTCTAATCACGTGATTCAGCCGGCTCCTCTCTGGGGACTGAGCAGGCACTTATTATGCAGCTCAGCAAGCAAAAATCATGGAGCTGAGCAAGCAGGAATCACGCAGCTCAGCAGGCAATAATCATGGAGCTGAGCAAACAGGAATCACGCAGCTCAGCATGCAATAATCAAGAAGCTGAGCAGGCAGGAATCACGCAGCTCAGCAGGCAATAAATATGGAGCTGAGCAAGCAGGAATCACGCAGCTCAGCAGGCAATAATCAAGAAGCTGAGCAGGCAGGAATCACGCAGCTTAGCAGGCAATAATCATGGAGCTGAGCAGACTGTAATGAAGTGGCTAAGCAGACTCTAATCACGTCACTCAGCCGGCTCCTAACCCGGTCTTGAGCAGGCACTAATCACGCAGCTGAGCAGGGACTAATCACACAGCTGATCAGGCACGAGTCAGGCAGCTGAGCAGGGATTAAGCATGCAGCTGAGCAAGCGCTAATCCCTTGATTCAGCAGACCCTGATCACGTGACTGAGCAGGCCCTGATCACGTGGCTGAGCATGCACTGATCACGTGACTGAGCATGCACTGATCACGTGACTGAGAGGCACTGATCACGTGACTGAGAGGCACTGATCACGTGACTGAGCATGCACTGATCACGTGACTGAGAGGCACTGATCACGTGACTGAGAGGCGCTGATCACGTGACTGAGGGGCGCTGATCACGTGACTGAGAGGCGCTGATCACGTGGCTATCATGCACTGATCACGTGCTTCAGGAGGCAATAATCAAAGAGCTGAGCAGGCACTAATCACTTGGCTAAGAGGGCACTAATCACGGAGAGGAGCAGGAAATCGTCAAGGAGCTGAGCAAACTGTAATGAAGTGGTTAAGCAGACTCTAAACACGTGACGCAGCAGGCTCTACACCCGTGACTGAGCAGACACAATTTGGGCAGCTCAGCAGACACCAATGGTGCAGCTCAGCAGACACAAATGGTGCAGCTCAGCAGACACCAATCATGCAGCTCAGCAGGCAATACTCATGGAGCTGAGCAGGCAGGAATCACTCAGCTCAGCAGGCAAAGATCAAGGAGCTGAGCAGGCACGAATCTCGCAGCTCAGCTGGCAAAAATCAAGGAGCTGAGCAGACTGCCATTAAGTGGCTAAGCAGACTCTAAACACGTGACTCAGCAGGCTTGACACCCGTGACTGAGCACACACGAATCTTGCAGCCCAGCAGACAATACTCCTGGAGCTGAGCAGGCAGGAATCACGCAGCTCAGCAGACAGTAATCAAGGAGCTGAGCAGGCACGAATCACGCAGCTCAGCAGGCAATAATCCTGGAGCTGAGCAAGCAGGAATCACGCAGCTCAGCAGGCAATAATCAAGAAGCAGAGCAGGCAGGAATCAGGCAGCTCAGCAGCCAATAAGCAAGAAGCTAGCAGTCAGGAATCGCGCAGCTCAGCAGGCAATAATCATGGAGCTGAGCTGGCAGGAATCACGCAACTCAGCAGGCAATACTCACGGACCTGAGCAGGCAGGAATCACGCAACTTAGCAGGCAATAATAATTGGAGCTGAAGGCTGTAATGAACTGGATAAGCAGACTCTAATCACGTGATTCAGCCGGCTCCTCTCTGGGGACTGAGCAGGCACTTATTATGCAGCTCAGCAAGCAAAAATCATGGAGCTGAGCAAGCAGGAATCACGCAGCTCAGCAGGCAATAATCATGGAGCTGAGCAAACAGGAATCACGCAGCTCAGCATGCAATAATCAAGAAGCTGAGCAGGCAGGAATCACGCAGCTCAGCAGGCAATAAATATGGAGCTGAGCAAGCAGGAATCACGCAGCTCAGCAGGCAATAATCAAGAAGCTGAGCAGGCAGGAATCACGCAGCTTAGCAGGCAATAATCATGGAGCTGAGCAGACTGTAATGAAGTGGCTAAGCAGACTCTAATCACGTCACTCAGCCGGCTCCTAACCCGGTCTTGAGCA
Source organism: Bos javanicus (assembly GCF_032452875.1). NCBI lineage: Eukaryota > Metazoa > Chordata > Mammalia > Artiodactyla > Bovidae > Bos > Bos javanicus. The sequence continues at coordinate 2,685 of NW_026894419.1, forward strand.
GGCACTAATCACGCAGCTGAGCAGGGACTAATCACACAGCTGATCAGGCACGAGTCAGGCAGCTGAGCAGGGATTAAGCATGCAGCTGAGCAAGCGCTAATCCCTTGATTCAGCAGACCCTGATCACGTGACTGAGCAGGCCCTGATCACGTGGCTGAGCATGCACTGATCACGTGACTGAGCATGCACTGATCACGTGACTGAGAGGCACTGATCACGTGACTGAGAGGCACTGATCACGTGACTGAGCAGGCACTGATCACGTGACTGAGAGGCGCTGATCACGTGACTGAGGGGCGCTGATCACGTGACTGAGAGGCGCTGATCACGTGGCTATCATGCACTGATCACGTGCTTCAGGAGGCAATAATCAAAGAGCTGAGCAGGCACTAATCACTTGGCTAAGAGGGCACTAATCACGGAGAGGAGCAGGAAATCGTCAAGGAGCTGAGCAAACTGTAATGAAGTGGTTAAGCAGACTCTAAACACGTGACGCAGCAGGCTCTACACCCGTGACTGAGCAGACACAACTTGGGCAGCTCAGCAGACACCAATGGTGCAGCTCAGCAGACACAAATGGTGCAGCTCAGCAGACACCAATCATGCAGCTCAGCAGGCAATACTCATGGAGCTGAGCAGGCAGGAATCACTCAGCTCAGCAGGCAAAGATCAAGGAGCTGAGCAGGCACGAATCTCGCAGCTCAGCTGGCAAAAATCAAGGAGCTGAGCAGACTGCCATTAAGTGGCTAAGCAGACTCTAAACACGTGACTCAGCAGGCTTGACACCCGTGACTGAGCACACACGAATCTTGCAGCCCAGCAGACAATACTCCTGGAGCTGAGCAGGCAGGAATCACGCAGCTCAGCAGACAGTAATCAAGGAGCTGAGCAGGCACGAATCACGCAGCTCAGCAGGCAATAATCCTGGAGCTGAGCAAGCAGGAATCACGCAGCTCAGCAGGCAATAATCAAGAAGCAGAGCAGGCAGGAATCAGGCAGCTCAGCAGCCAATAAGCAAGAAGCTAGCAGTCAGGAATCGCGCAGCTCAGCAGGCAATAATCATGGAGCTGAGCTGGCAGGAATCACGCAACTCAGCAGGCAATACTCACGGACCTGAGCAGGCAGGAATCACGCAACTTAGCAGGCAATAATAATTGGAGCTGAAGGCTGTAATGAACTGGATAAGCAGACTCTAATCACGTGATTCAGCCGGCTCCTCTCTGGGGACTGAGCAGGCACTTATTATGCAGCTCAGCAAGCAAAAATCATGGAGCTGAGCAAGCAGGAATCACGCAGCTCAGCAGGCAATAATCATGGAGCTGAGCAAACAGGAATCACGCAGCTCAGCATGCAATAATCAAGAAGCTGAGCAGGCAGGAATCACGCAGCTCAGCAGGCAATAAATATGGAGCTGAGCAAGCAGGAATCACGCAGCTCAGCAGGCAATAATCAAGAAGCTGAGCAGGCAGGAATCACGCAGCTTAGCAGGCAATAATCATGGAGCTGAGCAGACTGTAATGAAGTGGCTAAGCAGACTCTAATCACGTCACTCAGCCGGCTCCTAACCCGGTCTTGAGCAGGCACTAATCACGCAGCTGAGCAGGGACTAATCACACAGCTGATCAGGCACGAGTCAGGCAGCTGAGCAGGGATTAAGCATGCAGCTGAGCAAGCGCTAATCCCTTGATTCAGCAGACCCTGATCACGTGACTGAGCAGGCCCTGATCACGTGGCTGAGCATGCACTGATCACGTGACTGAGCATGCACTGATCACGTGACTGAGAGGCACTGATCACGTGACTGAGAGGCACTGATCACGTGACTGAGCATGCACTGATCACGTGACTGAGAGGCACTGATCACGTGACTGAGAGGCGCTGATCACGTGACTGAGGGGCGCTGATCACGTGACTGAGAGGCGCTGATCACGTGGCTATCATGCACTGATCACGTGCTTCAGGAGGCAATAATCAAAGAGCTGAGCAGGCACTAATCACTTGGCTAAGAGGGCACTAATCACGGAGAGGAGCAGGAAATCGTCAAGGAGCTGAGCAAACTGTAATGAAGTGGTTAAGCAGACTCTAAACACGTGACGCAGCAGGCTCTACACCCGTGACTGAGCAGACACAATTTGGGCAGCTCAGCAGACACCAATGGTGCAGCTCAGCAGACACCAATCATGCAGCTCAGCAGGCAATACTCATGGAGCTGAGCAGGCAGGAATCACTCAGCTCAGCAGGCAAAGATCAAGGAGCTGAGCAGGCACGAATCTCGCAGCTCAGCTGGCAAAAATCAAGGAGCTGAGCAGACTGCCATTAAGTGGCTAAGCAGACTCTAAACACGTGACTCAGCAGGCTTGACACCCGTGACTGAGCACACACGGATCTTGCAGCCCAGCAGACAATACTCCTGGAGCTGAGCAGGCAGGAATCACGCAGCTCAGCAGACAGTAATCAAGGAGCTGAGCAGGCACGAATCACGCAGCTCAGCAGGCAATAATCCTGGAGCTGAGCAAGCAGGAATCACGCAGCTCAGCAGGCAATAATCAAGAAGCAGAGCAGGCAGGAATCAGGCAGCTCAGCAGCCAATAAGCAAGCTAGCAGTCAGGAATCGCGCAGCTCAGCAGGCAATAATCATGGAGCTGAGCTGGCAGGAATCACGCAACTCAGCAGGCAATACTCACGGACCTGAGCAGGCAGGAATCACGCAACTTAGCAGGCAATAATAATTGGAGCTGAAGGCTGTAATGAACTGGATAAGCAGACTCTAATCACGTGATTCAGCCGGCTCCTCTCTGGGGACTGAGCAGGCACTTATTATGCAGCTCAGCAAGCAAAATCATGGAGCTGAGCAAGCAGGAATCACGCAGCTCAGCAGGCAATAATCATGGAGCTGAGCAAGCAGGAATCACGCAGCTCAGCATGCAATAATCAAGAAGCTGAGCAGGCAGGAATCACGCAGCTCAGCAGGCAATAAATATGGAGCTGAGCAAGCAGGAATCACGCAGCTCAGCAGGCAATAATCAAGAAGCTGAGCAGGCAGGAATCACGCAGCTTAGCAGGCAATAATCATGGAGCTGAGCAGACTGTAATGAAGTGGCTAAGCAGACTCTAATCACGTCACTCAGCCGGCTCCTAACCCGGTCTTGAGCAGGCACTAATCACGCAGCTGAGCAGGGACTAATCACACAGCTGATCAAGCACGAGTCAGGCAGCTGAGCAGGGATTAAGCATGCAGCTGAGCAAGCGCTAATCCCCTGATTCAGCAGACCCTGATCACGTGACTGAGCAGGCCCTGATCACGTGGCTGAGCTGAGCATGCACTGATCACGTGACTGAGAGGCACTGATCACGTGACTGAGAGGCACTGATCACGTGACTGAGCATGCACTGATCACGTGACTGAGAGGCACTGATCACGTGACTGAGAGGCGCTGATCACGTGACTCGCTGATCACGTGACTGAGAGGCGCTGATCACGTGGCTATCATGCACTGATCACGTGCTTCAGGAGGCAATAATCAAAGAGCTGAGCAGGCACTAATCACTTGGCTAAGAGGGCACTAATCACGGAGAGGAGCAGGAAATCATCAAGGAGCTGAGCAAACTGTAATGAAGTGGTTAAGCAGACTCTAAACACGTGACGCAGCAGGCTCTACACCCGTGACTGAGCAGACACAATTTGGGCAGCTCAGCAGACACCAATGGTGCAGCTCAGCAGACACCAGCTCATCATGCAGCTCAGCAGGCAATACTCATGGAGCTGAGCAGGCAGGAATCACTCAGCTCAGCAGGCAAAGATCAAGGAGCTGAGCAGGCACGAATCTCGCAGCTCAGCTGGCAAAAATCAAGGAGCTGAGCAGACTGCCATTAAGTGGCTAAGCAGACTCTAAACACGTGACTCAGCAGGCTTGACACCCGTGACTGAGCAGACACGAATCTTGCAGCCCAGCAGACAATACTCCTGGAGCTGAGCAGGCAGGAATCACGCAGCTCAGCAGACAGTAATCAAGGAGCTGAGCAGGCACGAATCACGCAGCTCAGCAGGCAATAATCCTGGAGCTGAGCAAGCAGGAATCACGCAGCTCAGCAGGCAATAATCAAGAAGCAGAGCAGGCAGGAATCAGGCAGCTCAGCAGCCAATAAGCAAGAAGCTAGCAGTCAGGAATCGCGCAGCTCAGCAGGCAATAATCATGGAGCTGAGCTGGCAGGAATCACGCAACTCAGCAGGCAATACTCACGGACCTGAGCAGGCAGGAATCACGCAACTTAGCAGGCAATAATAATTGGAGCTGAAGGCTGTAATGAACTGGATAAGCAGACTCTAATCACGTGATTCAGCCGGCTCCTCTCTGGGGACTGAGCAGGCACTTATTATGCAGCTCAGCAAGCAAAAATCATGGAGCTGAGCAAGCAGGAATCACGCAGCTCAGCAGGCAATAATCATGGAGCTGAGCAAACAGGAATCACGCAGCTCAGCATGCAATAATCAAGAAGCTGAGCAGGCAGGAATCACGCAGCTCAGCAGGCAATAAATATGGAGCTGAGCAAGCAGGAATCACGCAGCTCAGCAGGCAATAATCAAGAAGCTGAGCAGGCAGGAATCACGCAGCTTAGCAGGCAATAATCATGGAGCTGAGCAGACTGTAATGAAGTGGCTAAGCAGACTCTAATCACGTCACTCAGCCGGCTCCTAACCCGGTCTTGAGCAGGCACTAATCACGCAGCTGAGCAGGGACTAATCACACAGCTGATCAGGCACGAGTCAGGCAGCTGAGCAGGGATTAAGCATGCAGCTGAGCAAGCGCTAATCCCATGATTCAGCAGACCCTGATCACGTGACTGAGCAGGCCCTGATCACGTGGCTGAGCATGATGCACGTGACTGAGCATGCACTGATCACGTGACTGAGAGGCACTGATCACGTGACTGAGAGCACTGATGCGCTGATCACGTGACTGGGGCGCTGATCACGTGACTGAGAGGCGCTGATCACGTGGCTATCATGCACTGATCACGTGCTTCAGGAGGCAATAATCAAAGAGCTGAGCAGGCACTAATCACTTGGCTAAGAGGGCACTAATCACGGAGAGGAGCAGGAAATCGTCAAGGAGCTGAGCAAACTGTAATGAAGTGGTTAAGCAGACTCTAAACACGTGACGCAGCAGGCTCTACACCCGTGACTGAGCAGACACAATTTGGGCAGCTCAGCAGACACCAATAGTGCAGCTCAGCAGACACAAATGGTGCAGCTCAGCAGACACCAATCATGCAGCTCAGCAGGCAATACTCATGGAGCTGAGCAGGCAGGAATCACTCAGCTCAGCAGGCAAAGATCAAGGAGCTGAGCAGGCACGAATCTCGCAGCTCAGCTGGCAAAAATCAAGGAGCTGAGCAGACTGCCATTAAGTGGCTAAGCAGACTCTAAACACGTGACTCAGCAGGCTTGACACCCGTGACTGAGCACACACGAATCTTGCAGCCCAGCAGACAATACTCCTGGAGCTGAGCAGGCAGGAATCACGCAGCTCAGCAGACAGTAATCAAGGAGCTGAGCAGGCACGAATCACGCAGCTCAGCAGGCAATAATCCTGGAGCTGAGCAAGCAGGAATCACGCAGCTCAGCAGGCAATAATCAAGAAGCAGAGCAGGCAGGAATCAGGCAGCTCAGCAGCCAATAAGCAAGAAGCTAGCAGTCAGGAATCGCGCAGCTCAGCAGGCAATAATCATGGAGCTGAGCTGGCAGGAATCACGCAACTCAGCAGGCAATACTCACGGACCTGAGCAGGCAGGAATCACGCAACTTAGCAGGCAATAATAATTGGAGCTGAAGGCTGTAATGAACTGGATAAGCAGACTCTAATCACGTGATTCAGCCGGCTCCTCTCTGGGGACTGAGCAGGCACTTATTATGCAGCTCAGCAAGCAAAAATCATGGAGCTGAGCAAGCAGGAATCACGCAGCTCAGCAGGCAATAATCATGGAGCTGAGCAAACAGGAATCACGCAGCTCAGCATGCAATAATCAAGAAGCTGAGCAGGCAGGAATCACGCAGCTCAGCAGGCAATAAATATGGAGCTGAGCAAGCAGGAATCACGCAGCTCAGCAGGCAATAATCAAGAAGCTGAGCAGGCAGGAATCACGCAGCTTAGCAGGCAATAATCATGGAGCTGAGCAGACTGTAATGAAGTGGCTAAGCAGACTCTAATCACGTCACTCAGCCGGCTCCTAACCCGGTCTTGAGCAGGCACTAATCACGCAGCTGAGCAGGGACTAATCACACAGCTGATCAGGCACGAGTCAGGCAGCTGAGCAGGGATTAAGCATGCAGCTGAGCAAGCGCTAATCCCTTGATTCAGCAGACCCTGATCACGTGACTGGGCAGGCCCTGATCACGTGGCTGAGCATGCACTGATCACGTGACTGAGCATGCACTGATCACGTGACTGAGAGGCACTGATCACGTGACTGAGAGGCACTGATCACGTGACTGAGCATGCACTGATCACGTGACTGAGAGGCACTGATCACGTGACTGAGAGGCGCTGATCACGTGACTGAGGCGCTGATCACGTGACTGAGAGGCGCTGATCACGTGGCTATCATGCACTGATCACGTGCTTCAGGAGGCAATAATCAAAGAGCTGAGCAGGCACTAATCACTTGGCTAAGAGGGCACTAATCACGGAGAGGAGCAGGAAATCGTCAAGGAGCTGAGCAAACTGTAATGAAGTGGTTAAGCAGACTCTAAACACGTGACGCAGCAGGCTCTACACCCGTGACTGAGCAGACACAATTTGGGCAGCTCAGCAGACACCAATGGTGCAGCTCAGCAGACACCAGCTCAGCAGACACCAATCATGCAGCTCAGCAGGCAATACTCATGGAGCTGAGCAGGCAGGAATCACTCAGCTCAGCAGGCAAAGATCAAGGAGCTGAGCAGGCACGAATCTCGCAGCTCAGCTGGCAAAAATCAAGGAGCTGAGCAGACTGCCATTAAGTGGCTAAGCAGACTCTAAACACGTGACTCAGCAGGCTTGACACCCGTGACTGAGCACACACGAATCTTGCAGCCCAGCAGACAATACTCCTGGAGCTGAGCAGGCAGGAATCACGCAGCTCAGCAGACAGTAATCAAGGAGCTGAGCAGGCACGAATCACGCAGCTCAGCAGGCAATAATCCTGGAGCTGAGCAAGCAGGAATCACGCAGCTCAGCAGGCAATAATCAAGAAGCAGAGCAGGCAGGAATCAGGCAGCTCAGCAGCCAATAAGCAAGAAGCTAGCAGTCAGGAATCGCGCAGCTCAGCAGGCAATAATCATGGAGCTGAGCTGGCAGGAATCACGCAACTCAGCAGGCAATACTCACGGACCTGAGCAGGCAGGAATCACGCAACTTAGCAGGCAATAATAATTGGAGCTGAAGGCTGTAATGAACTGGATAAGCAGACTCTAATCACGTGATTCAGCCGGCTCCTCTCTGGGGACTGAGCAGGCACTTATTATGCAGCTCAGCAAGCAAAAATCATGGAGCTGAGCAAGCAGGAATCACGCAGCTCAGCAGGCAATAATCATGGAGCTGAGCAAACAGGAATCACGCAGCTCAGCATGCAATAATCAAGAAGCTGAGCAGGCAGGAATCACGCAGCTCAGCAGGCAATAAATATGGAGCTGAGCAAGCAGGAATCACGCAGCTCAGCAGGCAATAATCAAGAAGCTGAGCAGGCAGGAATCACGCAGCTTAGCAGGCAATAATCATGGAGCTGAGCAGACTGTAATGAAGTGGCTAAGCAGACTCTAATCACGTCACTCAGCCGGCTCCTAACCCGGTCTTGAGCAGGCACTAATCACGCAGCTGAGCAGGGACTAATCACACAGCTGATCAGGCACGAGTCAGGCAGCTGAGCAGGGATTAAGCATGCAGCTGAGCAAGCGCTAATCCCTTGATTCAGCAGACCCTGATCACGTGACTGAGCAGGCCCTGATCACGTGGCTGAGCATGCACTGATCACGTGACTGAGCATGCACTGATCACGTGACTGAGAGGCACTGATCACGTGACTGAGAGGCACTGATCACGTGACTGAGCATGCACTGATCACGTGACTGAGAGGCACTGATCACGTGACTGAGAGGCGCTGATCACGTGACTGAGGCGCTGATCACGTGACTGAGAGCGCTGATCACGTGGCTATCATGCACTGATCACGTGCTTCAGGAGGCAATAATCAAAGAGCTGAGCAGGCACTAATCACTTGGCTAAGAGGGCACTAATCACGGAGAGGAGCAGGAAATCGTCAAGGAGCTGAGCAAACTGTAATGAAGTGGTTAAGCAGACTCTAAACACGTGACGCAGCAGGCTCTACACCCGTGACTGAGCAGACACAATTTGGGCAGCTCAGCAGACACCAATGGTGCAGCTCAGCAGACACCAATCATGCAGCTCAGCAGGCAATACTCATGGAGCTGAGCAGGCAGGAATCACTCAGCTCAGCAGGCAAAGATCAAGGAGCTGAGCAGGCACGAATCTCGCAGCTCAGCTGGCAAAAATCAAGGAGCTGAGCAGACTGCCATTAAGTGGCTAAGCAGACTCTAAACACGTGACTCAGCAGGCTTGACACCCGTGACTGAGCACACACGAATCTTGCAGCCCAGCAGACAATACTCCTGGAGCTGAGCAGGCAGGAATCACGCAGCTCAGCAGACAGTAATCAAGGAGCTGAGCAGGCAGATCACGCAGCTCAGCAGGCAATAATCCTGGAGCTGAGCAAGCAGGAATCACGCAGCTCAGCAGGCAATAATCAAGAAGCAGAGCAGGCAGGAATCAGGCAGCTCAGCAGCCAATAAGCAAGCTAGCAGTCAGGAATCGCGCAGCTCAGCAGGCAATAATCATGGAGCTGAGCTGGCAGGAATCACGCAACTCAGCAGGCAATACTCACGGACCTGAGCAGGCAGGAATCACGCAACTTAGCAGGCAATAATAATTGGAGCTGAAGGCTGTAATGAACTGGATAAGCAGACTCTAATCACGTGATTCAGCCGGCTCCTCTCTGGGGAGAGCAGGCACTTATTATGCAGCTCAGCAAGCAAAAATCATGGAGCTGAGCAAGCAGGAATCACGCAGCTCAGCAGGCAATAATCATGGAGCTGAGCAAACAGGAATCACGCAGCTCAGCATGCAATAATCAAGAAGCTGAGCAGGCAGGAATCACGCAGCTCAGCAGGCAATAAATATGGAGCTGAGCAAGCAGGAATCACGCAGCTCAGCAGGCAATAATCAAGAAGCTGAGCAGGCAGGAATCACGCAACTTAGCAGGCAATAATCATGGAGCTGAGCAGACAGGTGGCTAAGCAGACTCTAATCACGTCACTCAGCCGGCTCCTAAGGTCTTGAGCAGGCACTGCAGCTGAGCAGGGACTAATCACACAGCTGATCAGGCACGAGTCAGGCAGCTGAGCAGGGATTAAGCATGCAGCTGAGCAAGCGCTAATCCCTTGATTCAGCAGACCCTGATCACGTGACTGAGCAGGCCCTGATCACGTGGCTGAGCATGCACTGATCACGTGACTGAGCATGCACTGATCACGTGACTGACACTGATCACGTGACTGCTGATCACGTGACTGAGGGCGCTGATCACGTGACTGAGAGGCGCTGATCACGTGGCTATCATGCACTGATCACGTGCTTCAGGAGGCAATAATCAAAAAGCTGAGCAGGCACTAATCACTTGGCTAAGAGGGCACTAATCACGGAGAGGAGCAGGAAATCGTCAAGGAGCTGAGCAAACTGTAATGAAGTGGTTAAGCAGACTCTAAACACGTGACGCAGCAGGCTCTACACCCGTGACTGAGCAGACACAATTTGGGCAGCTCAGCAGACACCAATGGTGCAGCTCAGCAGACACAAATGGTGCAGCTCAGCAGACACCAATCATGCAGCTCAGCAGGCAATACTCATGGAGCTGAGCAGGCAGGAATCACTCAGCTCAGCAGGCAAAGATCAAGGAGCTGAGCAGGCACGAATCTCGCAGCTCAGCTGGCAAAGATCAAGGAGCTGAGCAGACTGCCATTAAGTGGCTAAGCAGACTCTAAACACGTGACTCAGCAGGCTTGACACCCGTGACTGAGCACACACGAATCTTGCAGCCCAGCAGACAATACTCCTGGAGCTGAGCAGGCAGGAATCACGCAGCTCAGCAGACAGTAATCAAGGAGCTGAGCAGGCACGAATCACGCAGCTCAGCAGGCAATAATCCTGGAGCTGAGCAAGCAGGAATCACGCAGCTCAGCAGGCAATAATCAAGAAGCAGAGCAGGCAGGAATCAGGCAGCTCAGCAGCCAATAAGCAAGAAGCTAGCAGTCAGGAATCGCGCAGCTCAGCAGGCAATAATCATGGAGCTGAGCTGGCAGGAATCACGCAACTCAGCAGGCAATACTCACGGACCTGAGCAGGCAGGAATCACGCAACTTAGCAGGCAATAATAATTGGAGCTGAAGGCTGTAATGAACTGGATAAGCAGACTCTAATCACGTGATTCAGCCGGCTCCTCTCTGGGGACTGAGCAGGCACTTATTATGCAGCTCAGCAAGCAAAAATCATGGAGCTGAGCAAGCAGGAATCACGCAGCTCAGCAGGCAATAATCATGGAGCTGAGCAAACAGGAATCACGCAGCTCAGCATGCAACAATCAAGAAGCTGAGCAGGCAGGAATCACGCAGCTCAGCAGGCAATAAATATGGAGCTGAGCAAGCAGGAATCACGCAGCTCAGCAGGCAATAATCAAGAAGCTGAGCAGGCAGGAATCACGCAGCTTAGCAGGCAATAATCATGGAGCTGAGCAGACTGTAATGAAGTGGCTAAGCAGACTCTAATCACGTCACTCAGCCGGCTCCTAACCCGGTCTTGAGCAGGCACTAATCACGCAGCTGAGCAGGGACTAATCACACAGCTGATCAGGCACGAGTCAGGCAGCTGAGCAGGGATTAAGCATGCAGCTGAGCAAGCGCTAATCCCTTGATTCAGCAGACCCTGATCACGTGACTGAGCAGGCCCTGATCACGTGGCTGAGCATGCACTGATCACGTGACTGAGCATGCACTGATCACGTGACTGAGAGGCACTGATCACGTGACTGAGAGGCACTGATCACGTGACTGAGCATGCACTGATCACGTGACTGAGAGGCACTGATCACGTGACTGAGAGGCGCTGATCACGTGACTGAGGGGCGCTGATCACGTGACTGAGAGGCGCTGATCACGTGGCTATCATGCACTGATCACGTGCTTCAGGAGGCAATAATCAAAGAGCTGAGCAGGCACTAATCACTTGGCTAAGAGGGCACTAATCACGGAGAGGAGCAGGAAATCGTCAAGGAGCTGAGCAAACTGTAATGAAGTGGTTAAGCAGACTCTAAACACGTGACGCAGCAGGCTCTACACCCGTGACTGAGCAGACACAATTTGGGCAGCTCAGCAGACACCAATGGTGCAGCTCAGCAGACACAAATGGTGCAGCTCAGCAGACACCAATCATGCAGCTCAGCAGGCAATACTCATGGAGCTGAGCAGGCAGGAATCACTCAGCTCAGCAGGCAAAGATCAAGGAGCTGAGCAGGCACGAATCTCGCAGCTCAGCTGGCAAAATTCAAGGAGCTGAGCAGACTGCCATTAAGTGGCTAAGCAGACTCTAAACACGTGACTCAGCAGGCTTGACACCCGTGACTGAGCACACACGAATCTTGCAGCCCAGCAGACAATACTCCTGGAGCTGAGCAGGCAGGAATCACGCAGCTCAGCAGACAGTAATCAAGGAGCTGAGCAGGCACGAATCACGCAGCTCAGCAGGCAATAATCCTGGAGCTGAGCAAGCAGGAATCACGCAGCTCAGCAGGCAATAATCAAGAAGCAGAGCAGGCAGGAATCAGGCAGCTCAGCAGCCAATAAACAAGAAGCTAGCAGTCAGGAATCGCGCAGCTCAGCAGGCAATAATCATGGAGCTGAGCTGGCAGGAATCACGCAACTCAGCAGGCAATACTCACGGACCTGAGCAGGCAGGAATCACGCAACTTAGCAGGCAATAATAATTGGAGCTGAAGGCTGTAATGAACTGGATAAGCAGACTCTAATCACGTGATTCAGCCGGCTCCTCTCTGGGGACTGAGCAGGCACTTATTATGCAGCTCAGCAAGCAAAAATCATGGAGCTGAGCAAGCAGGAATCACGCAGCTCAGCAGGCAATAATCATGGAGCTGAGCAAACAGGAATCACGCAGCTCAGCATGCAATAATCAAGAAGCTGAGCAGGCAGGAATCACGCAGCTCAGCAGGCAATAAATATGGAGCTGAGCAAGCAGGAATCACGCAGCTCAGCAGGCAATAATCAAGAAGCTGAGCAGGCAGGAATCACGCAGCTTAGCAGGCAATAATCATGGAGCTGAGCAGACTGTAATGAAGTGGCTAAGCAGACTCTAATCACGTCACTCAGCCGGCTCCTAACCCAGTCTTGAGCAGGCACTAATCACGCAGCTGAGCAGGGACTAATCACACAGCTGATCAGGCACGAGTCAGGCAGCTGAGCAGGGATTAAGCATGCAGCTGAGCAAGCGCTAATCCCTTGATTCAGCAGACCCTGATCACGTGACTGAGCAGGCCCTGATCACGTGGCTGAGCATGCACTGATCACGTGACTGAGCATGCACTGATCACGTGACTGAGAGGCACTGATCACGTGACTGAGAGGCACTGATCACGTGACTGAGAGTGACTGCTGATCACGTGACTGCTGATCATGCACTGATCACGTGCTTCAGGAGGCAATAATCAAAGAGCTGAGCAGGCACTAATCACTTGGCTAAGAGGGCACTAATCACGGAGAGGAGCAGGAAATCGTCAAGGAGCTGAGCAAACTGTAATGAAGTGGTTAAGCAGACTCTAAACACGTGACGCAGCAGGCTCTACACCCGTGACTGAGCAGACACAATTTGGGCAGCTCAGCAGACACCAATGGTGCAGCTCAGCAGACACCAATCATGCAGCTCAGCAGGCAATACTCATGGAGCTGAGCAGGCAGGAATCACTCAGCTCAGCAGGCAAAGATCAAGGAGCTGAGCAGGCACGAATCTCGCAGCTCAGCTGGCAAAAATCAAGGAGCTGAGCAGACTGCCATTAAGTGGCTAAGCAGACTCTAAACACGTGACTCAGCAGGCTTGACACCCGTGACTGAGCACACACGAATCTTGCAGCCCAGCAGACAATACTCCTGGAGCTGAGCAGGCAGGAATCACGCAGCTCAGCAGACAGTAATCAAGGAGCTGAGCAGGCACGAATCACGCAGCTCAGCAGGCAATAATCCTGGAGCTGAGCAAGCAGGAATCACGCAGCTCAGCAGGCAATAATCAAGAAGCAGAGCAGGCAGGAATCAGGCAGCTCAGCAGCCAATAAGCAAGAAGCTAGCAGTCAGGAATCGCGCAGCTCAGCAGGCAATAATCATGGAGCTGAGCTGGCAGGAATCACGCAACTCAGCAGGCAATACTCACGGACCTGAGCAGGCAGGAATCACGCAACTTAGCAGGCAATAATAATTGGAGCTGAAGGCTGTAATGAACTGGATAAGCAGACTCTAATCACGTGATTCAGCCGGCTCCTCTCTGAGGACTGAGCAGGCACTTATTATGCAGCTCAGCAAGCAAAAATCATGGAGCTGAGCAAGCAGGAATCACGCAGCTCAGCAGGCAATAATCATGGAGCTGAGCAAACAGGAATCACGCAGCTCAGCATGCAATAATCAAGAAGCTGAGCAGGCAGGAATCACGCAGCTCAGCAGGCAATAAATATGGAGCTGAGCAAGCAGGAATCACGCAGCTCAGCAGGCAATAATCAAGAAGCTGAGCAGGCAGGAATCACGCAGCTTAGCAGGCATAATCATGGAGCTGAGCAGACTGTAATGAAGTGGCTAAGCAGACTCTAATCACGTCACTCAGCCGGCTCCTAACCCGGTCTTGAGCAGGCACTAATCACGCAGCTGAGCAGGGACTAATCACTTGATCAGCAGACCCTGATCACGTGACTGAGCAGGCCCTGATCATGGCTGAGCAGCACTGATCACGTGACTGAGCATGCACTGATCACGTGACTGAGCAGGCACTGATCACGTGACTGAGATGCACTGATCACGTGACTGAGATGCACTGATCACGTGACTGAGAGGCGCTGATCACGTGACTGAGGCGCTGATCACGTGACTGAGAGGCGCTGATCACGTGGCTATCATGCACTGATCACGTGCTTCAGGAGGCAATAATCAAAGAGCTGAGCAGGCACTAATCACTTGGCTAAGAGGGCACTAATCACGGAGAGGAGCAGGAAATCGTCAAGGAGCTGAGCAAACTGTAATGAAGTGGTTAAGCAGACTCTAAACACGTGACGCAGCAGGCTCTACACCCGTGACTGAGCAGACACAATTTGGGCAGCTCAGCAGACACCAATGGTGCAGCTCAGCAGACACAAATGGTGCAGCTCAGCAGACACCAATCATGCAGCTCAGCAGGCAATACTCATGGAGCTGAGCAGGCAGGAATCACTCAGCTCAGCAGGCAAAGATCAAGGAGCTGAGCAGGCACGAATCTCGCAGCTCAGCTGGCAAAAATCAAGGAGCTGAGCAGACTGCCATTAAGTGGCTAAGCAGACTCTAAACACGTGACTCAGCAGGCTTGACACCCGTGACTGAGCACACACGAATCTTGCAGCCCAGCAGACAATACTCCTGGAGCTGAGCAGGCAGGAATCACGCAGCTCAGCAGACAGTAATCAAGGAGCTGAGCAGGCACGAATCACGCAGCTCAGCAGGCAATAATCCTGGAGCTGAGCAAGCAGGAATCACGCAGCTCAGCAGGCAATAATCAAGAAGCAGAGCAGGCAGGAATCAGGCAGCTCAGCAGCCAATAAGCAAGAAGCTAGCAGTCAGGAATCGCGCAGCTCAGCAGGCAATAATCATGGAGCTGAGCTGGCAGGAATCACGCAACTCAGCAGGCAATACTCACGGACCTGAGCAGGCAGGAATCACGCAACTTAGCAGGCAATAATAATTGGAGCTGAAGGCTGTAATGAACTGGATAAGCAGACTCTAATCACGTGATTCAGCCGGCTCCTCTCTGGGGACTGAGCAGGCACTTATTATGCAGCTCAGCAAGCAAAAATCATGGAGCTGAGCAAGCAGGAATCACGCAGCTCAGCAGGCAATAATCATGGAGCTGAGCAAACAGGAATCACGCAGCTCAGCATGCAATAATCAAGAAGCTGAGCAGGCAGGAATCACGCAGCTCAGCAGGCAATAAATATGGAGCTGAGCAAGCAGGAATCACGCAGCTCAGCAGGCAATAATCAAGAAGCTGAGCAGGCAGGAATCACGCAGCTTAGCAGGCAATAATCATGGAGCTGAGCAGACTGTAATGAAGTGGCTAAGCAGACTCTAATCACGTCACTCAGCCGGCTCCTAACCCGGTCTTGAGCAGGCACTAATCACGCAGCTGAGCAGGGACTAATCACACAGCTGATCAGGCACGAGTCAGGCAGCTGAGCAGGGATTAAGCATGCAGCTGAGCAAGCGCTAATCCCTTGATTCAGCAGACCCTGATCACGTGACTGAGCAGGCCCTGATCACGTGGCTGAGCATGCACTGATCACGTGACTGAGCATGCACTGATCACGTGACTGAGAGGCACTGATCACGTGACTGAGAGGCACTGATCACGTGACTGAGCATGCACTGATCACGTGACTGAGAGGCACTGATCACGTGACTGAGAGGCGCTGATCACGTGACTGAGGGGCTGATCACGTGACTGAGAGGCGCTGATCACGTGGCTATCATGCACTGATCACGTGCTTCAGGAGGCAATAATCAAAGAGCTGAGCAGGCACTAATCACTTGGCTAAGAGGGCACTAATCACGGAGAGGAGCAGGAAATCGTCAAGGAGCTGAGCAAACTGTAATGAAGTGGTTAAGCAGACTCTAAACACGTGACGCAGCAGGCTCTACACCCGTGACTGAGCAGACACAATTTGGGCAGCTCAGCAGACACCAATGGTGCAGCTCAGCAGACACCAATGGTGCAGCTCAGCAGACACCAATCATGCAGCTCAGCAGGCAATACTCATGGAGCTGAGCAGGCAGGAATCACTCAGCTCAGCAGGCAAAGATCAAGGAGCTGAGCAGGCACGAATCTCGCAGCTCAGCTGGCAAAAATCAAGGAGCTGAGCAGACTGCCATTAAGTGGCTAAGCAGACTCTAAACACGTGACTCAGCAGGCTTGACACCCGTGACTGAGCACACACGAATCTTGCAGCCCAGCAGACAATACTCCTGGAGCTGAGCAGGCAGGAATCACGCAGCTCAGCAGACAGTAATCAAGGAGCTGAGCAGGCACGAATCACGCAGCTCAGCAGGCAATAATCCTGGAGCTGAGCAAGCAGGAATCACGCAGCTCAGCAGGCAATAATCAAGAAGCAGAGCAGGCAGGAATCAGGCAGCTCAGCAGCCAATAAGCAAGAAGCTAGCAGTCAGGAATCGCGCAGCTCAGCAGGCAATAATCATGGAGCTGAGCTGGCAGGAATCACGCAACTCAGCAGGCAATACTCACGGACCTGAGCAGGCAGGAATCACGCAACTTAGCAGGCAATAATAATTGGAGCTGAAGGCTGTAATGAACTGGATAAGCAGACTCTAATCACGTGATTCAGCCGGCTCCTCTCTGGGGACTGAGCAGGCACTTATTATGCAGCTCAGCAAGCAAAAATCATGGAGCTGAGCAAGCAGGAATCACGCAGCTCAGCAGGCAATAATCATGGAGCTGAGCAAACAGGAATCACGCAGCTCAGCATGCAATAATCAAGAAGCTGAGCAGGCAGGAATCACGCAGCTCAGCAGGCAATAAATATGGAGCTGAGCAAGCAGGAATCACGCAGCTCAGCAGGCAATAATCAAGAAGCTGAGCAGGCAGGAATCACGCAGCTTAGCAGGCAATAATCATGGAGCTGAGCAGACTGTAATGAAGTGGCTAAGCAGACTCTAATCAAGTCACTCAGCCGGCTCCTAACCCGGTCTTGAGCAGGCACTAATCACGCAGCTGAGCAGGGACTAATCACACAGCTGATCAGGCACGAGTCAGGCAGCTGAGCAGGGATTAAGCATGCAGCTGAGCAAGCGCTAATCCCTTGATTCAGCAGACCCTGATCACGTGACTGAGCAGGCCCTGATCACGTGGCTGAGCATGCACTGATCACGTGACTGAGCATGCACTGATCACGTGACTGAGAGGCGCTGATCACGTGACTGAGGGCGCTGATCACGTGACTGAGAGGCGCTGATCACGTGGCTATCATGCACTGATCACGTGCTTCAGGAGGCAATAATCAAAGAGCTGAGCAGGCACTAATCACTTGGCTAAGAGGGCACTAATCACGGAGAGGAGCAGGAAATCGTCAAGGAGCTGAGCAAACTGTAATGAAGTGGTTAAGCAGACTCTAAACACGTGACGCAGCAGGCTCTACACCCGTGACTGAGCAGACACAATTTGGGCAGCTCAGCAGACACCAATGGTGCAGCTCAGCAGACACAATGGTGCAGCTCAGCAGACACCAATCATGCAGCTCAGCAGGCAATGCTCATGGAGCTGAGCAGGCAGGAATCACTCATCTCAGCAGGCAAAGATCAAGGAGCTGAGCAGGCACGAATCTCGCAGCTCAGCTGGCAAAAATCAAGGAGCTGAGCAGACTGCCATTAAGTGGCTAAGCAGACTCTAAACACGTGACTCAGCAGGCTTGACACCCGTGACTGAGCACACACGAATCTTGCAGCCCAGCAGACAATACTCCTGGAGCTGAGCAGGCAGGAATCACGCAGCTCAGCAGACAGTAATCAAGGAGCTGAGCAGGCACGAATCACGCAGCTCAGCAGGCAATAATCCTGGAGCTGAGCAAGCAGGAATCACGCAGCTCAGCAGGCAATAATCAAGAAGCAGAGCAGGCAGGAATCAGGCAGCTCAGCAGCCAATAAGCAAGAAGCTAGCAGTCAGGAATCGCGCAGCTCAGCAGGCAATAATCATGGAGCTGAGCTGGCAGGAATCACGCAACTCAGCAGGCAATACTCACGGACCTGAGCAGGCAGGAATCACGCAACTTAGCAGGCAATAATAATTGGAGCTGAAGGCTGTAATGAACTGGATAAGCAGACTCTAATCACGTGATTCAGCCGGCTCCTCTCTGGGGACTGAGCAGGCACTTATTATGCAGCTCAGCAAGCAAAAATCATGGAGCTGAGCAAGCAGGAATCACGCAGCTCAGCAGGCAATAATCATGGAGCTGAGCAAACAGGAATCACGCAGCTCAGCATGCAATAATCATCTCAGCAGCTCAGCAGTGGAGCTGAGGAATCACGCAGCTCAGCAGCAATAATCACTGAGCAGGCAGGAATCACGCAGCTCAGCAGGCAATAATATGGAGCTGAGCAGGGAATCACGCAGCTCAGCAGGCAATAATCACTGAGCAGCTGAGCAGGACTAATCACACAGCTGAATCAGACACGAGTCAGGCAGCTGAGCAGGGACTAATCACGCAGCTGAGCAGGGACTAATCACACTGATGGCACGAGTCAGGCAGCTGAGCAGGATCGTGAGCTGAGCAGGCCCTGATCACGTGACTGAGCAGGCACTGATCACGTGACTGAGCATGCACTGATCACGTGACTGAGAGGCACTGATCACGTGACTGAGAGGCACTGATCACGTGACTGAGCATGCACTGATCACGTGACTGAGAGGCACTGATCACGTGACTGAGAGGCGCTGATCACGTGACTGAGGGGCTGATCACGTGACTGAGAGGCGCTGATCACGTGGCTATCATGCACTGATCACGTGCTTCAGGAGGCAATAATCAAAGAGCTGAGCAGGCACTAATCACTTGGCTAAGAGGGCACTAATCACGGAGAGGAGCAGGAAATCGTCAAGGAGCTGAGCAAACTGTAATGAAGTGGTTAAGCAGACTCTAAACACGTGACGCAGCAGGCTCTACACCCGTGACTGAGCAGACACAATTTGGGCAGCTCAGCAGACACCAATGGTGCAGCTCAGCAGACACCAATGGTGCAGCTCAGCAGACACCAATCATGCAGCTCAGCAGGCAATACTCATGGAGCTGAGCAGGCAGGAATCACTCAGCTCAGCAGGCAAAGATCAAGGAGCTGAGCAGGCACGAATCTCGCAGCTCAGCTGGCAAAAATCAAGGAGCTGAGCAGACTGCCATTAAGTGGCTAAGCAGACTCTAAACACGTGACTCAGCAGGCTTGACACCCGTGACTGAGCACACACGAATCTTGCAGCCCAGCAGACAATACTCCTGGAGCTGAGCAGGCAGGAATCACGCAGCTCAGCAGACAGTAATCAAGGAGCTGAGCAGGCACGAATCACGCAGCTCAGCAGGCAATAATCCTGGAGCTGAGCAAGCAGGAATCACGCAGCTCAGCAGGCAATAATCAAGAAGCAGAGCAGGCAGGAATCAGGCAGCTCAGCAGCCAATAAGCAAGAAGCTAGCAGTCAGGAATCGCGCAGCTCAGCAGGCAATAATCATGGAGCTGAGCTGGCAGGAATCACGCAACTCAGCAGGCAATACTCACGGACCTGAGCAGGCAGGAATCACGCAACTTAGCAGGCAATAATAATTGGAGCTGAAGGCTGTAATGAACTGGATAAGCAGACTCTAATCACGTGATTCAGCCGGCTCCTCTCTGGGGACTGAGCAGGCACTTATTATGCAGCTCAGCAAGCAAAAATCATGGAGCTGAGCAAGCAGGAATCACGCAGCTCAGCAGGCAATAATCATGGAGCTGAGCAAACAGGAATCACGCAGCTCAGCATGCAATAATCAAGAAGCTGAGCAGGCAGGAATCACGCAGCTCAGCAGGCAATAAATATGGAGCTGAGCAAGCAGGAATCACGCAGCTCAGCAGGCAATAATCAAGAAGCTGAGCAGGCAGGAATCACGCAGCTTAGCAGGCAATAATCATGGAGCTGAGCAGACTGTAATGAAGTGGCTAAGCAGACTCTAATCACGTCACTCAGCCGGCTCCTAACCCGGTCTTGAGCAGGCACTAATCACGCAGCTGAGCAGGGACTAATCACACAGCTGATCAGGCACGAGTCAGGCAGCTGAGCAGGGATTAAGCATGCAGCTGAGCAAGCGCTAATCCCTTGATTCAGCAGACCCTGATCACGTGACTGAGCAGGCCCTGATCACGTGGCTGAGCATGCACTGATCACGTGACTGAGCATGCACTGATCACGTGACTGAGAGGCACTGATCACGTGACTGAGAGGCACTGATCACGTGACTGAGCATGCACTGATCACGTGACTGAGAGGCACTGATCACGTGACTGAGAGGCGCTGATCACGTGACTGAGGGGCGCTGATCACGTGACTGAGAGGCGCTGATCACGTGGCTATCATGCACTGATCACGTGCTTCAGGAGGCAATAATCAAAGAGCTGAGCAGGCACTAATCACTTGGCTAAGAGGGCACTAATCACGGAGAGGAGCAGGAAATCGTCAAGGAGCTGAGCAAACTGTAATGAAGTGGTTAAGCAGACTCTAAACACGTGACGCAGCAGGCTCTACACCCGTGACTGAGCAGACACAATTTGGGCAGCTCAGCAGACACCAATGGTGCAGCTCAGCAGACACAAATGGTGCAGCTCAGCAGACACCAATCATGCAGCTCAGCAGGCAATACTCATGGAGCTGAGCAGGCAGGAATCACTCAGCTCAGCAGGCAAAGATCAAGGAGCTGAGCAGGCACGAATCTCGCAGCTCAGCTGGCAAAAATCAAGGAGCTGAGCAGACTGCCATTAAGTGGCTAAGCAGACTCTAAACACGTGACTCAGCAGGCTTGACACCCGTGACTGAGCACACACGAATCTTGCAGCCCAGCAGACAATACTCCTGGAGCTGAGCAGGCAGGAATCACGCAGCTCAGCAGACAGTAATCAAGGAGCTGAGCAGGCACGAATCACGCAGCTCAGCAGGCAATAATCCTGGAGCTGAGCAAGCAGGAATCACGCAGCTCAGCAGGCAATAATCAAGAAGCAGAGCAGGCAGGAATCAGGCAGCTCAGCAGCCAATAAGCAAGAAGCTAGCAGTCAGGAATCGCGCAGCTCAGCAGGCAATAATCATGGAGCTGAGCTGGCAGGAATCACGCAACTCAGCAGGCAATACTCACGGACCTGAGCAGGCAGGAATCACGCAACTTAGCAGGCAATAATAATTGGAGCTGAAGGCTGTAATGAACTGGATAAGCAGACTCTAATCACGTGATTCAGCCGGCTCCTCTCTGGGGACTGAGCAGGCACTTATTATGCAGCTCAGCAAGCAAAAATCATGGAGCTGAGCAAGCAGGAATCACGCAGCTCAGCAGGCAATAATCATGGAGCTGAGCAAACAGGAATCACGCAGCTCAGCATGCAATAATCAAGAAGCTGAGCAGGCAGGAATCACGCAGCTCAGCAGGCAATAAATATGGAGCTGAGCAAGCAGGAATCACGCAGCTCAGCAGGCAATAATCAAGAAGCTGAGCAGGCAGGAATCACGCAGCTTAGCAGGCAATAATCATGGAGCTGAGCAGACTGTAATGAAGTGGCTAAGCAGACTCTAATCACGTCACTCAGCCGGCTCCTAACCCGGTCTTGAGCAGGCACTAATCACGCAGCTGAGCAGGGACTAATCACACAGCTGATCAGGCACGAGTCAGGCAGCTGAGCAGGGATTAAGCATGCAGCTGAGCAAGCGCTAATCCCTTGATTCAGCAGACCCTGATCACGTGACTGAGCAGGCCCTGATCACGTGGCTGAGCATGCACTGATCACGTGACTGAGCATGCACTGATCACGTGACTGAGAGGCACTGATCACGTGACTGAGAGGCACTGATCACGTGACTGAGCATGCACTGATCACGTGACTGAGAGGCACTGATCACGTGACTGAGAGGCGCTGATCACGTGACTGAGGGGCGCTGATCACGTGACTGAGAGGCGCTGATCACGTGGCTATCATGCACTGATCACGTGCTTCAGGAGGCAATAATCAAAGAGCTGAGCAGGCACTAATCACTTGGCTAAGAGGGCACTAATCACGGAGAGGAGCAGGAAATCGTCAAGGAGCTGAGCAAACTGTAATGAAGTGGTTAAGCAGACTCTAAACACGTGACGCAGCAGGCTCTACACCCGTGACTGAGCAGACACAATTTGGGCAGCTCAGCAGACACCAATGGTGCAGCTCAGCAGACACCAATCATGCAGCTCAGCAGGCAATACTCATGGAGCTGAGCAGGCAGGAATCACTCAGCTCAGCAGGCAAAGATCAAGGAGCTGAGCAGGCACGAATCTCGCAGCTCAGCTGGCAAAAATCAAGGAGCTGAGCAGACTGCCATTAAGTGGCTAAGCAGACTCTAAACACGTGACTCAGCAGGCTTGACACCCGTGACTGAGCACACACGAATCTTGCAGCCCAGCAGACAATACTCCTGGAGCTGAGCAGGCAGGAATCACGCAGCTCAGCAGACAGTAATCAAGGAGCTGAGCAGGCACGAATCACGCAGCTCAGCAGGCAATAATCCTGGAGCTGAGCAAGCAGGAATCACGCAGCTCAGCAGGCAATAATCAAGAAGCAGAGCAGGCAGGAATCAGGCAGCTCAGCAGCCAATAAGCAAGAAGCTAGCAGTCAGGAATCGCGCAGCTCAGCAGGCAATAATCATGGAGCTGAGCTGGCAGGAATCACGCAACTCAGCAGGCAATACTCACGGACCTGAGCAGGCAGGAATCACGCAACTTAGCAGGCAATAATAATTGGAGCTGAAGGCTGTAATGAACTGGATAAGCAGACTCTAATCACGTGATTCAGCCGGCTCCTCTCTGGGGACTGAGCAGGCACTTATTATGCAGCTCAGCAAGCAAAAATCATGGAGCTGAGCAAGCAGGAATCACGCAGCTCAGCAGGCAATAATCATGGAGCTGAGCAAACAGGAATCACGCAGCTCAGCATGCAATAATCAAGAAGCTGAGCAGGCAGGAATCACGCAGCTCAGCAGGCAATAAATATGGAGCTGAGCAAGCAGGAATCACGCAGCTCAGCAGGCAATAATCAAGAAGCTGAGCAGGCAGGAATCACGCAGCTTAGCAGGCAATAATCATGGAGCTGAGCAGACTGTAATGAAGTGGCTAAGCAGACTCTAATCACGTCACTCAGCCGGCTCCTAACCCGGTCTTGAGCAGGCACTAATCACGCAGCTGAGCAGGGACTAATCACACAGCTGATCAGGCACGAGTCAGGCAGCTGAGCAGGGATTAAGCATGCAGCTGAGCAAGCGCTAATCCCTTGATTCAGCAGACCCTGATCACGTGACTGAGCAGGCCCTGATCACGTGGCTGAGCATGCACTGATCACGTGACTGAGCATGCACTGATCACGTGACTGAGAGGCACTGATCACGTGACTGAGAGGCACTGATCACGTGACTGAGCATGCACTGATCACGTGACTGAGAGGCACTGATCACGTGACTGAGAGGCGCTGATCACGTGACTGAGGGGCGCTGATCACGTGACTGAGAGGCGCTGATCACGTGGCTATCATGCACTGATCACGTGCTTCAGGAGGCAATAATCAAAGAGCTGAGCAGGCACTAATCACTTGGCTAAGAGGGCACTAATCACGGAGAGGAGCAGGAAATCGTCAAGGAGCTGAGCAAACTGTAATGAAGTGGTTAAGCAGACTCTAAACACGTGACGCAGCAGGCTCTACACCCGTGACTGAGCAGACACAATTTGGGCAGCTCAGCAGACACCAATGGTGCAGCTCAGCAGACACAAATGGTGCAGCTCAGCAGACACCAATCATGCAGCTCAGCAGGCAATACTCATGGAGCTGAGCAGGCAGGAATCACTCAGCTCAGCAGGCAAAGATCAAGGAGCTGAGCAGGCACGAATCTCGCAGCTCAGCTGGCAAAAATCAAGGAGCTGAGCAGACTGCCATTAAGTGGCTAAGCAGACTCTAAACACGTGACTCAGCAGGCTTGACACCCGTGACTGAGCACACACGAATCTTGCAGCCCAGCAGACAATACTCCTGGAGCTGAGCAGGCAGGAATCACGCAGCTCAGCAGACAGTAATCAAGGAGCTGAGCAGGCACGAATCACGCAGCTCCGCAGGCAATAATCCTGGAGCTGAGCAAGCAGGAATCACGCAGCTCAGCAGGCAATAATCAAGAAGCAGAGCAGGCAGGAATCAGGCAGCTCAGCAGCCAATAAGCAAGAAGCTAGCAGTCAGGAATCGCGCAGCTCAGCAGGCAATAATCATGGAGCTGAGCTGGCAGGAATCACGCAACTCAGCAGGCAATACTCACGGACCTGAGCAGGCAGGAATCACGCAACTTAGCAGGCAATAATAATTGGAGCTGAAGGCTGTAATGAACTGGATAAGCAGACTCTAATCACGTGATTCAGCCGGCTCCTCTCTGGGGACTGAGCAGGCACTTATTATGCAGCTCAGCAAGCAAAAATCATGGAGCTGAGCAAGCAGGAATCACGCAGCTCAGCAGGCAATAATCAAGCTGAGCAGGCAGGAATCACGCAGCTCAGCAGGCAATAATCATGGAGCTGAGCAGACTGTAATGAAGTGGCTAAGCAGACTCTAATCACGTCACTCAGCCGGCTCCTAACCCGGTCTTGAGCAGGCACTAATCACGCAGCTGAGCAGGGACTAATCACACAGCTGATCAGGCACGAGTCAGGCAGCTGAGCAGGGATTAAGCATGCAGCTGAGCAAGCGCTAATCCCTTGATTCAGCAGACCCTGATCACGTGACTGAGCAGGCCCTGATCACGTGGCTGAGCATGCACTGATCACGTGACTGAGCATGCACTGATCACGTGACTGAGAGGCACTGATCACGTGACTGAGAGGCACTGATCACGTGACTGAGCATGCACTGATCACGTGACTGAGAGGCACTGATCACGTGACTGAGAGGCGCTGATCACGTGACTGAGGGCGCTGATCACGTGGCTATCATGCACTGATCACGTGCTTCAGGAGGCAATAATCAAAGAGCTGAGCAGGCACTAATCACTTGGCTAAGAGGGCACTAATCACGGAGAGGAGCAGGAAATCGTCAAGGAGCTGAGCAAACTGTAATGAAGTGGTTAAGCAGACTCTAAACACGTGACGCAGCAGGCTCTACACCCGTGACTGAGCAGACACAATTTGGGCAGCTCAGCAGACACCAATGGTGCAGCTCAGCAGACACCAATCATGCAGCTCAGCAGGCAATACTCATGGAGCTGAGCAGGCAGGAATCACTCAGCTCAGCAGGCAAAGATCAAGGAGCTGAGCAGGCACGAATCTCGCAGCTCAGCTGGCAAAAATCAAGGAGCTGAGCAGACTGCCATTAAGTGGCTAAGCAGACTCTAAACACGTGACTCAGCAGGCTTGACACCCGTGACTGAGCACACACGAATCTTGCAGCCCAGCAGACAATACTCCTGGAGCTGAGCAGGCAGGAATCACGCAGCTCAGCAGACAGGAATCAAGGAGCTGAGCAGGCACGAATCACGCAGCTCCGCAGGCAATAATCCTGGAGCTGAGCAAGCAGGAATCACGCAGCTCAGCAGGCAATAATCAAGAAGCAGAGCAGGCAGGAATCAGGCAGCTCAGCAGCCAATAAGCAAGAAGCTAGCAGTCAGGAATCGCGCAGCTCAGCAGGCAATAATCATGGAGCTGAGCTGGCAGGAATTACGCAACTCAGCAGGCAATACTCACGGACCTGAGCAGGCAGGAATCACGCAACTTAGCAGGCAATAATAATTGGAGCTGAAGGCTGTAATGAACTGGATAAGCAGACTCTAATCACGTGATTCAGCCGGCTCCTCTCTGGGGACTGAGCAGGCACTTCTTATGCAGCTCAGCAAGCAAAAATCATGGAGCTGAGCAAGCAGGAATCACGCAGCTCAGCAGGCAATAATCATGGAGCTGAGCAAACAGGAATCACGCAGCTCAGCATGCAATAATCAAGAAGCTGAGCAGGCAGGAATCACGCAGCTCAGCAGGCAATAAATATGGAGCTGAGCAAGCAGGAATCACGCAGCTCAGCAGGCAATAATCAAGAAGCTGAGCAGGCAGGAATCACGCAGCTTAGCAGGCAATAATCATGGAGCTGAGCAGACTGTAATGAAGTGGCTAAGCAGACTCTAATCACGTCACTCAGCCGGCTCCTAACCCGGTCTTGAGCAGGCACTAATCACGCAGCTGAGCAGGGACTAATCACACAGCTGATCAGGCACGAGTCAGGCAGCTGAGCAGGGATTAAGCATGCAGCTGAGCAAGCGCTAATCCCTTGATTCAGCAGACCCTGATCACGTGACTGAGCAGGCCCTGATCACGTGGCTGAGCATGCACTGATCACGTGACTGAGCATGCACTGATCACGTGACTGAGAGGCACTGATCACGTGACTGAGAGGCACTGATCACGTGACTGAGCATGCACTGATCACGTGACTGAGAGGCACTGATCACGTGACTGAGAGGCGCTGATCACGTGACTGAGGCGCTGATCACGTGACTGAGAGGCGCTGATCACGTGGCTATCATGCACTGATCACGTGCTTCAGGAGGCAATAATCAAAGAGCTGAGCAGGCACTAATCACTTGGCTAAGAGGGCACTAATCACGGAGAGGAGCAGGAAATCGTCAAGGAGCTGAGCAAACTGTAATGAAGTGGTTAAGCAGACTCTAAACACGTGACGCAGCAGGCTCTACACCCGTGACTGAGCAGACACAATTTGGGCAGCTCAGCAGACACCAATGGTGCAGCTCAGCAGACACAAATGGTGCAGCTCAGCAGACACCAATCATGCAGCTCAGCAGGCAATACTCATGGAGCTGAGCAAGCAGGAATCACTCAGCTCAGCAGGCAAAGATCAAGGAGCTGAGCAGGCACGAATCTCGCAGCTCAGCTGGCAAAAATCAAGGAGCTGAGCAGACTGCCATTAAGTGGCTAAGCAGACTCTAAACACGTGACTCAGCAGGCTTGACACCCGTGACTGAGCACACACGAATCTTGCAGCCCAGCAGACAATACTCCTGGAGCTGAGCAGGCAGGAATCACGCAGCTCAGCAGACAGTAATCAAGGAGCTGAGCAGGCACGAATCACGCAGCTCCGCAGGCAATAATCCTGGAGCTGAGCAAGCAGGAATCACGCAGCTCAGCAGGCAATAATCAAGAAGCAGAGCAGGCAGGAATCAGGCAGCTCAGCAGCCAATAAGCAAGAAGCTAGCAGTCAGGAATCGCGCAGCTCAGCAGGCAATAATCATGGAGCTGAGCTGGCAGGAATCACGCAACTCAGCAGGCAATACTCACGGACCTGAGCAGGCAGGAATCACTCAACTTAGCAGGCCATAATAATTGGAGCTGAAGGCTGTAATGAACTGGATAAGCAGACTCTAATCACGTGATTCAGCCGGCTCCTCTCTGGGGACTGAGCAGGCACTTATTATGCAGCTCAGCAAGCAAAAATCATGGAGCTGAGCAAGCAGGAATCACGCAGCTCAGCAGGCAATAATCAAGAAGCTGAGCAGGCAGGAATCACGCAGCTTAGCAGGCAATAATCATGGAGCTGAGCAGACTGTAATGAAGTGGCTAAGCAGACTCTAATCACGTCACTCAGCCGGCTCCTAACCCGGTCTTGAGCAGGCACTAATCACGCAGCTGAGCAGGGACTAATCACACAGCTGATCAGGCACGAGTCAGGCAGCTGAGCAGGGATTAAGCATGCAGCTGAGCAAGCGCTAATCCCTTGATTCAGCAGACCCTGATCACGTGACTGAGCAGGCCCTGATCACGTGGCTGAGCATGCACTGATCACGTGACTGAGCATGCACTGATCACGTGACTGAGAGGCACTGGTCACGTGACTGAGAGGCACTGATCACGTGACTGAGCATGCACTGATCACGTGACTGAGAGGCACTGATCACGTGACTGAGAGGCGCTGATCACGTGACTGAGGGGCGCTGATCACGTGACTGAGAGGCGCTGATCACGTGGCTATCATGCACTGATCACGTGCTTCAGGAGGCAATAATCAAAGAGCTGAGCAGGCACTAATCACTTGGCTAAGAGGGCACTAATCACGGAGAGGAGCAGGAAATCGTCAAGGAGCTGAGCAAACTGTAATGAAGTGGTTAAGCAGACTCTAAACACGTGACGCAGCAGGCTCTACACCCGTGACTGAGCAGACACAATTTGGGCAGCTCAGCAGACACCAATGGTGCAGCTCAGCAGACACAAATGGTGCAGCTCAGCAGACACCAATCATGCAGCTCAGCAGGCAATACTCATGGAGCTGAGCAGGCAGGAATCACTCAGCTCAGCAGGCAAAGATCAAGGAGCTGAGCAGGCACGAATCTCGCAGCTCAGCTGGCAAAAATCAAGGAGCTGAGCAGACTGCCATTAAGTGGCTAAGCAGACTCTAAACACGTGACTCAGCAGGCTTGACACCCGTGACTGAGCACACACGAATCTTGCAGCCCAGCAGACAATACTCCTGGAGCTGAGCAGGCAGGAATCACGCAGCTCAGCAGACAGTAATCAAGGAGCTGAGCAGGCACGAATCACGCAGCTCCGCAGGCAATAATCCTGGAGCTGAGCAAGCAGGAATCACGCAGCTCAGCAGGCAATAATCAAGAAGCAGAGCAGGCAGGAATCAGGCAGCTCAGCAGCCAATAAGCAAGAAGCTAGCAGTCAGGAATCGCGCAGCTCAGCAGGCAATAATCATGGAGCTGAGCTGGCAGGAATCACGCAACTCAGCAGGCAATACTCACGGACCTGAGCAGGCAGGAATCACTCAACTTAGCAGGCCATAATAATTGGAGCTGAAGGCTGTAATGAACTGGATAAGCAGACTCTAATCACGTGATTCAGCCGGCTCCTCTCTGGGGACTGAGCAGGCACTTATTATGCAGCTCAGCAAGCAAAAATCATGGAGCTGAGCAAGCAGGAATCACGCAGCTCAGCAGGCAATAATCAAGAAGCTGAGCAGGCAGGAATCACGCAGCTTAGCAGGCAATAATCATGGAGCTGAGCAGACTGTAATGAAGTGGCTAAGCAGACTCTAATCACGTCACTCAGCCGGCTCCTAACCCGGTCTTGAGCAGGCACTAATCACGCAGCTGAGCAGGGACTAATCACACAGCTGATCAGGCACGAGTCAGGCAGCTGAGCAGGGATTAAGCATGCAGCTGAGCAAGCGCTAATCCCTTGATTCAGCAGACCCTGATCACGTGACTGAGCAGGCCCTGATCACGTGGCTGAGCATGCACTGATCACGTGACTGAGCATGCACTGATCACGTGACTGAGAGGCACTGGTCACGTGACTGAGAGGCACTGATCACGTGACTGAGCATGCACTGATCACGTGACTGAGAGGCACTGATCACGTGACTGAGAGGCGCTGATCACGTGACTGAGGGGCGCTGATCACGTGACTGAGAGGCGCTGATCACGTGGCTATCATGCACTGATCACGTGCTTCAGGAGGCAATAATCAAAGAGCTGAGCAGGCACTAATCACTTGGCTAAGAGGGCACTAATCACGGAGAGGAGCAGGAAATCGTCAAGGAGCTGAGCAAACTGTAATGAAGTGGTTAAGCAGACTCTAAACACGTGACGCAGCAGGCTCTACACCCGTGACTGAGCAGACACAATTTGGGCAGCTCAGCAGACACCAATGGTGCAGCTCAGCAGACACCAATCATGCAGCTCAGCAGGCAATACTCATGGAGCTGAGCAGGCAGGAATCACTCAGCTCAGCAGGCAAAGATCAAGGAGCTGAGCAGGCACGAATCTCGCAGCTCAGCTGGCAAAAATCAAGGAGCTGAGCAGACTGCCATTAAGTGGCTAAGCAGACTCTAAACACGTGACTCAGCAGGCTTGACACCCGTGACTGAGCACACACGAATCTTGCAGCCCAGCAGACAATACTCCTGGAGCTGAGCAGGCAGGAATCACGCAGCTCAGCAGACAGTAATCAAGGAGCTGAGCAGGCACGAATCACGCAGCTCCGCAGGCAATAATCCTGGAGCTGAGCAAGCAGGAATCACGCAGCTCAGCAGGCAATAATCAAGAAGCAGAGCAGGCAGGAATCAGGCAGCTCAGCAGCCAATAAGCAAGAAGCTAGCAGTCAGGAATCGCGCAGCTCAGCAGGCAATAATCATGGAGCTGAGCTGGCAGGAATTACGCAACTCAGCAGGCAATACTCACGGACCTGAGCAGGCAGGAATCACGCAACTTAGCAGGCAATAATAATTGGAGCTGAAGGCTGTAATGAACTGGATAAGCAGACTCTAATCACGTGATTCAGCCGGCTCCTCTCTGGGGACTGAGCAGGCACTTCTTATGCAGCTCAGCAAGCAAAAATCATGGAGCTGAGCAAGCAGGAATCACGCAGCTCAGCAGGCAATAATCATGGAGCTGAGCAAACAGGAATCACGCAGCTCAGCATGCAATAATCAAGAAGCTGAGCAGGCAGGAATCACGCAGCTCAGCAGGCAATAAATATGGAGCTGAGCAAGCAGGAATCACGCAGCTCAGCAGGCAATAATCAAGAAGCTGAGCAGGCAGGAATCACGCAGCTTAGCAGGCAATAATCATGGAGCTGAGCAGACTGTAATGAAGTGGCTAAGCAGACTCTAATCACGTCACTCAGCCGGCTCCTAACCCGGTCTTGAGCAGGCACTAATCACGCAGCTGAGCAGGGACTAATCACACAGCTGATCAGGCACGAGTCAGGCAGCTGAGCAGGGATTAAGCATGCAGCTGAGCAAGCGCTAATCCCTTGATTCAGCAGACCCTGATCACGTGACTGAGCAGGCCCTGATCACGTGGCTGAGCATGCACTGATCACGTGACTGAGCATGCACTGATCACGTGACTGAGAGGCACTGATCACGTGACTGAGAGGCACTGATCACGTGACTGAGCATGCACTGATCACGTGACTGAGAGGCACTGATCACGTGACTGAGAGGCGCTGATCACGTGACTGAGGGGCGCTGATCACGTGACTGAGAGGCGCTGATCACGTGGCTATCATGCACTGATCACGTGCTTCAGGAGGCAATAATCAAAGAGCTGAGCAGGCACTAATCACTTGGCTAAGAGGGCACTAATCACGGAGAGGAGCAGGAAATCGTCAAGGAGCTGAGCCAACTGTAATGAAGTGGTTAAGCAGACTCTAAACACGTGACGCAGCAGGCTCTACACCCGTGACTGAGCAGACACAATTTGGGCAGCTCAGCAGACACCAATGGTGCAGCTCAGCAGACACAAATGGTGCAGCTCAGCAGACACCAATCATGCAGCTCAGCAGGCAATACTCATGGAGCTGAGCAGGCAGGAATCACTCAGCTCAGCAGGCAAAGATCAAGGAGCTGAGCAGGCACGAATCTCGCAGCTCAGCTGGCAAAAATCAAGGAGCTGAGCAGACTGCCATTAAGTGGCTAAGCAGACTCTAAACACGTGACTCAGCAGGCTTGACACCCGTGACTGAGCACACACGAATCTTGCAGCCCAGCAGACAATACTCCTGGAGCTGAGCAGGCAGGAATCACGCAGCTCAGCAGACAGTAATCAAGGAGCTGAGCAGGCACGAATCACGCAGCTCCGCAGGCAATAATCCTGGAGCTGAGCAAGCAGGAATCACGCAGCTCAGCAGGCAATAATCAAGAAGCAGAGCAGGCAGGAATCAGGCAGCTCAGCAGCCAATAAGCAAGAAGCTAGCAGTCAGGAATCGCGCAGCTCAGCAGGCAATAATCATGGAGCTGAGCTGGCAGGAATCACGCAACTCAGCAGGCAATACTCACGGACCTGAGCAGGCAGGAATCACTCAACTTAGCAGGCCATAATAATTGGAGCTGAAGGCTGTAATGAACTGGATAAGCAGACTCTAATCACGTGATTCAGCCGGCTCCTCTCTGGGGACTGAGCAGGCACTTATTATGCAGCTCAGCAAGCAAAAATCATGGAGCTGAGCAAGCAGGAATCACGCAGCTCAGCAGGCAATAATCAAGAAGCTGAGCAGGCAGGAATCACGCAGCTTAGCAGGCAATAATCATGGAGCTGAGCAGACTGTAATGAAGTGGCTAAGCAGACTCTAATCACGTCACTCAGCCGGCTCCTAACCCGGTCTTGAGCAGGCACTAATCACGCAGCTGAGCAGGGACTAATCACACAGCTGATCAGGCACGAGTCAGGCAGCTGAGCAGGGATTAAGCATGCAGCTGAGCAAGCGCTAATCCCTTGATTCAGCAGACCCTGATCACGTGACTGAGCAGGCCCTGATCACGTGGCTGAGCATGCACTGATCACGTGACTGAGCATGCACTGATCACGTGACTGAGAGGCACTGGTCACGTGACTGAGAGGCACTGATCACGTGACTGAGCATGCACTGATCACGTGACTGAGAGGCACTGATCACGTGACTGAGAGGCGCTGATCACGTGACTGAGGGCGCTGATCACGTGACTGAGAGGCGCTGATCACGTGGCTATCATGCACTGATCACGTGCTTCAGGAGGCAATAATCAAAGAGCTGAGCAGGCACTAATCACTTGGCTAAGAGGGCACTAATCACGGAGAGGAGCAGGAAATCGTCAAGGAGCTGAGCAAACTGTAATGAAGTGGTTAAGCAGACTCTAAACACGTGACGCAGCAGGCTCTACACCCGTGACTGAGCAGACACAATTTGGGCAGCTCAGCAGACACCAATGGTGCAGCTCAGCAGACACCAATCATGCAGCTCAGCAGGCAATACTCATGGAGCTGAGCAGGCAGGAATCACTCAGCTCAGCAGGCAAAGATCAAGGAGCTGAGCAGGCACGAATCTCGCAGCTCAGCTGGCAAAAATCAAGGAGCTGAGCAGACTGCCATTAAGTGGCTAAGCAGACTCTAAACACGTGACTCAGCAGGCTTGACACCCGTGACTGAGCACACACGAATCTTGCAGCCCAGCAGACAATACTCCTGGAGCTGAGCAGGCAGGAATCACGCAGCTCAGCAGACAGTAATCAAGGAGCTGAGCAGGCACGAATCACGCAGCTCCGCAGGCAATAATCCTGGAGCTGAGCAAGCAGGAATCACGCAGCTCAGCAGGCAATAATCAAGAAGCAGAGCAGGCAGGAATCAGGCAGCTCAGCAGCCAATAAGCAAGAAGCTAGCAGTCAGGAATCGCGCAGCTCAGCAGGCAATAATCATGGAGCTGAGCTGGCAGGAATCACGCAACTCAGCAGGCAATACTCACGGACCTGAGCAGGCAGGAATCACGCAACTTAGCAGGCAATAAAATTGGAGCTGAAGGCTGTAATGAACTGGATAAGCAGACTCTAATCACGTGATTCAGCCGGCTCCTCTCTGGGGACTGAGCAGGCACTTATTATGCAGCTCAGCAAGCAAAAATCATGGAGCTGAGCAAGCAGGAATCACGCAGCTCAGCAGGCAATAATCATGGAGCTGAGCAAACAGGAATCACGCAGCTCAGCATGCAATAATCAAGAAGCTGAGCAGGCAGGAATCACGCAGCTCAGCAGGCAATAAATATGGAGCTGAGCAAGCAGGAATCACGCAGCTCAGCAGGCAATAATCAAGAAGCTGAGCAGGCAGGAATCACGCAGCTTAGCAGGCAATAATCATGGAGCTGAGCAGACTGTAATGAAGTGGCTAAGCAGACTCTAATCACGTCACTCAGCCGGCTCCTAACCCGGTCTTGAGCAGGCACTAATCACGCAGCTGAGCAGGGACTAATCACACAGCTGATCAGGCACGAGTCAGGCAGCTGAGCAGGGATTAAGCATGCAGCTGAGCAAGCGCTAATCCCTTGATTCAGCAGACCCTGATCACGTGACTGAGCAGGCCCTGATCACGTGGCTGAGCATGCACTGATCACGTGACTGAGCATGCACTGATCACGTGACTGAGAGGCACTGATCACGTGACTGAGAGGCACTGATCACGTGACTGAGCATGCACTGATCACGTGACTGAGAGGCACTGATCACGTGACTGAGAGGCGCTGATCACGTGACTGAGGGGCGCTGATCACGTGACTGAGAGGCGCTGATCACGTGGCTATCATGCACTGATCACGTGCTTCAGGAGGCAATAATCAAAGAGCTGAGCAGGCACTAATCACTTGGCTAAGAGGGCACTAATCACGGAGAGGAGCAGGAAATCGTCAAGGAGCTGAGCAAACTGTAATGAAGTGGTTAAGCAGACTCTAAACACGTGACGCAGCAGGCTCTACACCCGTGACTGAGCAGACACAATTTGGGCAGCTCAGCAGACACCAATGGTGCAGCTCAGCAGACACAAATGGTGCAGCTCAGCAGACACCAATCATGCAGCTCAGCAGGCAATACTCATGGAGCTGAGCAAGCAGGAATCACTCAGCTCAGCAGGCAAAGATCAAGGAGCTGAGCAGGCACGAATCTCGCAGCTCAGCTGGCAAAAATCAAGGAGCTGAGCAGACTGCCATTAAGTGGCTAAGCAGACTCTAAACACGTGACTCAGCAGGCTTGACACCCGTGACTGAGCACACACGAATCTTGCAGCCCAGCAGACAATACTCCTGGAGCTGAGCAGGCAGGAATCACGCAGCTCAGCAGACAGTAATCAAGGAGCTGAGCAGGCACGAATCACGCAGCTCCGCAGGCAATAATCCTGGAGCTGAGCAAGCAGGAATCACGCAGCTCAGCAGGCAATAATCAAGAAGCAGAGCAGGCAGGAATCAGGCAGCTCAGCAGCCAATAAGCAAGAAGCTAGCAGTCAGGAATCGCGCAGCTCAGCAGGCAATAATCATGGAGCTGAGCTGGCAGGAATCACGCAACTCAGCAGGCAATACTCACGGACCTGAGCAGGCAGGAATCACGCAACTTAACAGGCAATAATAATTGGAGCTGAAGGCTGTAATGAACTGGATAAGCAGACTCTAATCACGTGATTCAGCCGGCTCCTCTCTGGGGACTGAGCAGGCACATATTATGCAGCTCAGCAAGCAAAAATCATGGAGCTGAGCAAGCAGGAATCACGCAGCTCAGCAGGCAATAATCAAGAAGCTGAGCAGGCAGGAATCACGCAGCTTAGCAGGCAATAATCATGGAGCTGAGCAGACTGTAATGAAGTGGCTAAGCAGACTCTAATCACGTCACTCAGCCGGCTCCTAACCCGGTCTTGAGCAGGCACTAATCACGCAGCTGAGCAGGGACTAATCACACAGCTGATCAGGCACGAGTCAGGCAGCTGAGCAGGGATTAAGCATGCAGCTGAGCAAGCGCTAATCCCTTGATTCAGCAGACCCTGATCACGTGACTGAGCAGGCCCTGATCACGTGGCTGAGCATGCACTGATCACGTGACTGAGCATGCACTGATCACGTGAATGAGAGGCACTGATCACGTGACTGAGAGGCGCTGATCACGTGACTGAGGGGCGCTGATCACGTGACTGAGAGGCGCTGATCACGTGGCTATCATGCACTGATCACGTGCTTCAGGAGGCAATAATCAAAGAGCTGAGCAGGCACTAATCACTTGGCTAAGAGGGCACTAATCACGGAGAGGAGCAGGAAATCGTCAAGGAGCTGAGCAAACTGTAATGAAGTGGTTAAGCAGACTCTAAACACGTGACGCAGCAGGCTCTACACCCGTGACTGAGCAGACACAATTTGGGCAGCTCAGCAGACACCAATGGTGCAGCTCAGCAGACACCAATCATGCAGCTCAGCAGGCAATACTCATGGAGCTGAGCAGGCAGGAATCACTCAGCTCAGCAGGCAAAGATCAAGGAGCTGAGCAGGCACGAATCTCGCAGCTCAGCTGGCAAAAATCAAGGAGCTGAGCAGACTGCCATTAAGTGGCTAAGCAGACTCTAAACACGTGACTCAGCAGGCTTGACACCCGTGACTGAGCACACACGAATCTTGCAGCCCAGCAGACAATACTCCTGGAGCTGAGCAGGCAGGAATCACGCAGCTCAGCAGACAGTAATCAAGGAGCTGAGCAGGCACGAATCACGCAGCTCCGCAGGCAATAATCCTGGAGCTGAGCAAGCAGGAATCACGCAGCTCAGCAGGCAATAATCAAGAAGCAGAGCAGGCAGGAATCAGGCAGCTCAGCAGCCAATAAGCAAGAAGCTAGCAGTCAGGAATCGCGCAGCTCAGCAGGCAATAATCATGGAGCTGAGCTGGCAGGAATCACGCAACTCAGCAGGCAATACTCACGGACCTGAGCAGGCAGGAATCACTCAACTTAGCAGGCAATAATAATTGGAGCTGAAGGCTGTAATGAACTGGATAAGCAGACTCTAATCACGTGATTCAGCCGGCTCCTCTCTGGGGACTGAGCAGGCACTTATTATGCAGCTCAGCAAGCAAAAATCATGGAGCTGAGCAAGCAGGAATCACGCAGCTCAGCAGGCAATAATCAAGAAGCTGAGCAGGCAGGAATCACGCAGCTTAGCAGGCAATAATCATGGAGCTGAGCAGACTGTAATGAAGTGGCTAAGCAGACTCTAATCACGTCACTCAGCCGGCTCCTAACCCGGTCTTGAGCAGGCACTAATCACGCAGCTGAGCAGGGACTAATCACACAGCTGATCAGGCACGAGTCAGGCAGCTGAGCAGGGATTAAGCATGCAGCTGAGCAAGCGCTAATCCCTTGATTCAGCAGACCCTGATCACGTGACTGAGCAGGCCCTGATCACGTGGCTGAGCATGCACTGATCACGTGACTGAGCATGCACTGATCACGTGACTGAGAGGCACTGGTCACGTGACTGAGAGGCACTGATCACGTGACTGAGCATGCACTGATCACGTGACTGAGAGGCACTGATCACGTGACTGAGAGGCGCTGATCACGTGACTGAGGGGCGCTGATCACGTGACTGAGAGGCGCTGATCACGTGGCTATCATGCACTGATCACGTGCTTCAGGAGGCAATAATCAAAGAGCTGAGCAGGCACTAATCACTTGGCTAAGAGGGCACTAATCACGGAGAGGAGCAGGAAATCGTCAAGGAGCTGAGCAAACTGTAATGAAGTGGTTAAGCAGACTCTAAACACGTGACGCAGCAGGCTCTACACCCGTGACTGAGCAGACACAATTTGGGCAGCTCAGCAGACACCAATGGTGCAGCTCAGCAGACACCAATCATGCAGCTCAGCAGGCAATACTCATGGAGCTGAGCAGGCAGGAATCACTCAGCTCAGCAGGCAAAGATCAAGGAGCTGAGCAGGCACGAATCTCGCAGCTCAGCTGGCAAAAATCAAGGAGCTGAGCAGACTGCCATTAAGTGGCTAAGCAGACTCTAAACACGTGACTCAGCAGGCTTGACACCCGTGACTGAGCACACACGAATCTTGCAGCCCAGCAGACAATACTCCTGGAGCTGAGCAGGCAGGAATCACGCAGCTCAGCAGACAGTAATCAAGGAGCTGAGCAGGCACGAATCACGCAGCTCCGCAGGCAATAATCCTGGAGCTGAGCAAGCAGGAATCACGCAGCTCAGCAGGCAATAATCAAGAAGCAGAGCAGGCAGGAATCAGGCAGCTCAGCAGCCAATAAGCAAGAAGCTAGCAGTCAGGAATCGCGCAGCTCAGCAGGCAATAATCATGGAGCTGAGCTGGCAGGAATCACGCAACTCAGCAGGCAATACTCACGGACCTGAGCAGGCAGGAATCACGCAACTTAGCAGGCAATAAAATTGGAGCTGAAGGCTGTAATGAACTGGATAAGCAGACTCTAATCACGTGATTCAGCCGGCTCCTCTCTGGGGACTGAGCAGGCACTTATTATGCAGCTCAGCAAGCAAAAATCATGGAGCTGAGCAAGCAGGAATCACGCAGCTCAGCAGGCAATAATCATGGAGCTGAGCAAACAGGAATCACGCAGCTCAGCATGCAATAATCAAGAAGCTGAGCAGGCAGGAATCACGCAGCTCAGCAGGCAATAAATATGGAGCTGAGCAAGCAGGAATCACGCAGCTCAGCAGGCAATAATCAAGAAGCTGAGCAGGCAGGAATCACGCAGCTTAGCAGGCAATAATCATGGAGCTGAGCAGACTGTAATGAAGTGGCTAAGCAGACTCTAATCACGTCACTCAGCCGGCTCCTAACCCGGTCTTGAGCAGGCACTAATCACGCAGCTGAGCAGGGACTAATCACACAGCTGATCAGGCACGAGTCAGGCAGCTGAGCAGGGATTAAGCATGCAGCTGAGCAAGCGCTAATCCCTTGATTCAGCAGACCCTGATCACGTGACTGAGCAGGCCCTGATCACGTGGCTGAGCATGCACTGATCACGTGACTGAGCATGCACTGATCACGTGACTGAGAGGCACTGATCACGTGACTGAGAGGCACTGATCACGTGACTGAGCATGCACTGATCACGTGACTGAGAGGCACTGATCACGTGACTGAGAGGCGCTGATCACGTGACTGAGGGGCGCTGATCACGTGACTGA
This sequence comes from Bos javanicus, assembly GCF_032452875.1. Classification (NCBI taxonomy): domain Eukaryota; kingdom Metazoa; phylum Chordata; class Mammalia; order Artiodactyla; family Bovidae; genus Bos; species Bos javanicus. The sequence goes on from NW_026894419.1 coordinate 41,312, forward strand.
GAGGCGCTGATCACGTGGCTATCATGCACTGATCACGTGCTTCAGGAGGCAATAATCAAAGAGCTGAGCAGGCACTAATCACTTGGCTAAGAGGGCACTAATCACGGAGAGGAGCAGGAAATCGTCAAGGAGCTGAGCAAACTGTAATGAAGTGGTTAAGCAGACTCTAAACACGTGACGCAGCAGGCTCTACACCCGTGACTGAGCAGACACAATTTGGGCAGCTCAGCAGACACCAATGGTGCAGCTCAGCAGACACAAATGGTGCAGCTCAGCAGACACCAATCATGCAGCTCAGCAGGCAATACTCATGGAGCTGAGCAAGCAGGAATCACTCAGCTCAGCAGGCAAAGATCAAGGAGCTGAGCAGGCACGAATCTCGCAGCTCAGCTGGCAAAAATCAAGGAGCTGAGCAGACTGCCATTAAGTGGCTAAGCAGACTCTAAACACGTGACTCAGCAGGCTTGACACCCGTGACTGAGCACACACGAATCTTGCAGCCCAGCAGACAATACTCCTGGAGCTGAGCAGGCAGGAATCACGCAGCTCAGCAGACAGTAATCAAGGAGCTGAGCAGGCACGAATCACGCAGCTCCGCAGCCAATAATCCTGGAGCTGAGCAAGCAGGAATCACGCAGCTCAGCAGGCAATAATCAAGAAGCAGAGCAGGCAGGAATCAGGCAGCTCAGCAGCCAATAAGCAAGAAGCTAGCAGTCAGGAATCGCGCAGCTCAGCAGGCAATAATCATGGAGCTGAGCTGGCAGGAATCACGCAACTCAGCAGGCAATACTCACGGACCTGAGCAGGCAGGAATCACGCAACTTAGCAGGCAATAAAATTGGAGCTGAAGGCTGTAATGAACTGGATAAGCAGACTCTAATCACGTGATTCAGCCGGCTCCTCTCTGGGGACTGAGCAGGCACTTATTATGCAGCTCAGCAAGCAAAAATCATGGAGCTGAGCAAGCAGGAATCACGCAGCTCAGCAGGCAATAATCATGGAGCTGAGCAAACAGGAATCACGCAGCTCAGCATGCAATAATCAAGAAGCTGAGCAGGCAGGAATCACGCAGCTCAGCAGGCAATAAATATGGAGCTGAGCAAGCAGGAATCACGCAGCTCAGCAGGCAATAATCAAGAAGCTGAGCAGGCAGGAATCACGCAGCTTAGCAGGCAATAATCATGGAGCTGAGCAGACTGTAATGAAGTGGCTAAGCAGACTCTAATCACGTCACTCAGCCGGCTCCTAACCCGGTCTTGAGCAGGCACTAATCACGCAGCTGAGCAGGGACTAATCACACAGCTGATCAGGCACGAGTCAGGCAGCTGAGCAGGGATTAAGCATGCAGCTGAGCAAGCGCTAATCCCTTGATTCAGCAGACCCTGATCACGTGACTGAGCAGGCCCTGATCACGTGGCTGAGCATGCACTGATCACGTGACTGAGCATGCACTGATCACGTGACTGAGAGGCACTGATCACGTGACTGAGAGGCACTGATCACGTGACTGAGCATGCACTGATCACGTGACTGAGAGGCACTGATCACGTGACTGAGAGGCGCTGATCACGTGACTGAGGCGCTGATCACGTGACTGAGAGGCGCTGATCACGTGGCTATCATGCACTGATCACGTGCTTCAGGAGGCAATAATCAAAGAGCTGAGCAGGCACTAATCACTTGGCTAAGAGGGCACTAATCACGGAGAGGAGCAGGAAATCGTCAAGGAGCTGAGCAAACTGTAATGAAGTGGTTAAGCAGACTCTAAACACGTGACGCAGCAGGCTCTACACCCGTGACTGAGCAGACACAATTTGGGCAGCTCAGCAGACACCAATGGTGCAGCTCAGCAGACACAAATGGTGCAGCTCAGCAGACACCAATCATGCAGCTCAGCAGGCAATACTCATGGAGCTGAGCAAGCAGGAATCACTCAGCTCAGCAGGCAAAGATCAAGGAGCTGAGCAGGCACGAATCTCGCAGCTCAGCTGGCAAAAATCAAGGAGCTGAGCAGACTGCCATTAAGTGGCTAAGCAGACTCTAAACACGTGACTCAGCAGGCTTGACACCCGTGACTGAGCACACACGAATCTTGCAGCCCAGCAGACAATACTCCTGGAGCTGAGCAGGCAGGAATCACGCAGCTCAGCAGACAGTAATCAAGGAGCTGAGCAGGCACGAATCACGCAGCTCCGCAGCCAATAATCCTGGAGCTGAGCAAGCAGGAATCACGCAGCTCAGCAGGCAATAATCAAGAAGCAGAGCAGGCAGGAATCAGGCAGCTCAGCAGCCAATAAGCAAGAAGCTAGCAGTCAGGAATCGCGCAGCTCAGCAGGCAATAATCATGGAGCTGAGCTGGCAGGAATCACGCAACTCAGCAGGCAATACTCACGGACCTGAGCAGGCAGGAATCACGCAACTTAGCAGGCAATAATAATTGGAGCTGAAGGCTGTAATGAACTGGATAAGCAGACTCTAATCACGTGATTCAGCCGGCTCCTCTCTGGGGACTGAGCAGGCACTTATTATGCAGCTCAGCAAGCAAAAATCATGGAGCTGAGCAAGCAGGAATCACGCAGCTCAGCAGGCAATAATCAAGAAGCTGAGCAGGCAGGAATCACGCAGCTTAGCAGGCAATAATCATGGAGCTGAGCAGACTGTAATGAAGTGGCTAAGCAGACTCTAATCACGTCACTCAGCCGGCTCCTAACCCGGTCTTGAGCACGCACTAATCACGCAGCTGAGCAGGGACTAATCACACAGCTGATCAGGCACGAGTCAGGCAGCTGAGCAGGGATTAAGCATGCAGCTGAGCAAGCGCTAATCCCTTGATTCAGCAGACCCTGATCACGTGACTGAGCAGGCCCTGATCACGTGGCTGAGCATGCACTGATCACGTGACTGAGCATGCACTGATCACGTGACTGAGAGGCACTGATCACGTGACTGAGAGGCACTGATCACGTGACTGAGCATGCACTGATCACGTGACTGAGAGGCGCTGATCACGTGACTGAGGGGCGCTGATCACGTGACTGAGAGGCGCTGATCACGTGGCTATCATGCACTGATCACGTGCTTCAGGAGGCAATAATCAAAGAGCTGAGCAGGCACTAATCACTTGGCTAAGAGGGCACTAATCACGGAGAGGAGCAGGAAATCGTCAAGGAGCTGAGCAAACTGTAATGAAGTGGTTAAGCAGACTCTAAACACGTGACGCAGCAGGCTCTACACCCGTGACTGAGCAGACACAATTTGGGCAGCTCAGCAGACACCAATGGTGCAGCTCAGCAGACACAAATGGTGCAGCTCAGCAGACACCAATCATGCAGCTCAGCAGGCAATACTCATGGAGCTGAGCAAGCAGGAATCACTCAGCTCAGCAGGCAAAGATCAAGGAGCTGAGCAGGCACGAATCACGCAGCTCAGCTGGCAAAAATCAAGGAGCTGAGCAGACTGCCATTAAGTGGCTAAGCAGACTCTAAACACGTGACTCAGCAGGCTTGACACCCGTGACTGAGCACACACGAATCTTGCAGCCCAGCAGACAATACTCCTGGAGCTGAGCAGGCAGGAATCACGCAGCTCAGCAGACAGTAATCAAGGAGCTGAGCAGGCACGAATCACGCAGCTCCGCAGGCAATAATCCTGGAGCTGAGCAAGCAGGAATCACGCAGCTCAGCAGGCAATAATCAAGAAGCAGAGCAGGCAGGAATCAGGCAGCTCAGCAGCCAATAAGCAAGAAGCTAGCAGTCAGGAATCGCGCAGCTCAGCAGGCAATAATCATGGAGCTGAGCTGGCAGGAATCACGCAACTCAGCAGGCAATACTCACGGACCTGAGCAGGCAGGAATCACTCAACTTAGCAGGCAATAATAATTGGAGCTGAAGGCTGTAATGAACTGGATAAGCAGACTCTAATCACGTGATTCAGCCGGCTCCTCTCTGGGGACTGAGCAGGCACTTATTATGCAGCTCAGCAAGCAAAAATCATGGAGCTGAGCAAGCAGGAATCACGCAGCTCAGCAGGCAATAATCAAGAAGCTGAGCAGGCAGGAATCACGCAGCTTAGCAGGCAATAATCATGGAGCTGAGCAGACTGTAATGAAGTGGCTAAGCAGACTCTAAACACGTGCCGCAGCAGGCTCTACACCCGTGACTGAGCAGACACAATTTGGGCAGCTCAGCAGACACCAATGGTGCAGCTCAGCAGACACAAATGGTGCAGCTCAGCAGACACCAATCATGCAGCTCAGCAGGCAATACTCATGGAGCTGAGCAAGCAGGAATCACTCAGCTCAGCAGGCAAAGATCAAGGAGCTGAGCAGGCACGAATCACGCAGCTCAGCTGGCAAAAATCAAGGAGCTGAGCAGACTGCCATTAAGTGGCTAAGCAGACTCTAAACACGTGACTCAGCAGGCTTGACACCCGTGACTGAGCACACACGAATCTTGCAGCCCAGCAGACAATACTCCTGGAGCTGAGCAGGCAGGAATCACGCAGCTCAGCAGACAGTAATCAAGGAGCTGAGCAGGCACGAATCACGCAGCTCCGCAGGCAATAATCCTGGAGCTGAGCAAGCAGGAATCACGCAGCTCAGCAGGCAATAATCAAGAAGCAGAGCAGGCAGGAATCAGGCAGCTCAGCAGCCAATAAGCAAGAAGCTAGCAGTCAGGAATCGCGCAGCTCAGCAGGCAATAATCATGGAGCTGAGCTGGCAGGAATCACGCAACTCAGCAGGCAATACTCACGGACCTGAGCAGGCAGGAATCACTCAACTTAGCAGGCAATAATAATTGGAGCTGAAGGCTGTAATGAACTGGATAAGCAGACTCTAATCACGTGATTCAGCCGGCTCCTCTCTGGGGACTGAGCAGGCACATATTATGCAGCTCAGCAAGCAAAAATCATGGAGCTGAGCAAGCAGGAATCACGCAGCTCAGCAGGCAATAATCAAGAAGCTGAGCAGGCAGGAATCACGCAGCTTAGCAGGCAATAATCATGGAGCTGAGCAGACTGTAATGAAGTGGCTAAGCAGACTCTAATCACGTCACTCAGCCGGCTCCTAACCCGGTCTTGAGCAGGCACTAATCACGCAGCTGAGCAGGGACTAATCACACAGCTGATCAGGCACGAGTCAGGCAGCTGAGCAGGGATTAAGCATGCAGCTGAGCAAGCGCTAATCCCTTGATTCAGCAGACCCTGATCACGTGACTGAGCAGGCCCTGATCACGTGGCTGAGCATGCACTGATCACGTGACTGAGCATGCACTGATCACGTGACTGAGAGGCACTGATCACGTGACTGAGAGGCGCTGATCACGTGACTGAGGGCGCTGATCACGTGACTGAGAGGCGCTGATCACGTGGCTATCATGCACTGATCACGTGCTTCAGGAGGCAATAATCAAAGAGCTGAGCAGGCACTAATCACTTGGCTAAGAGGGCACTAATCACGGAGAGGAGCAGGAAATCGTCAAGGAGCTGAGCAAACTGTAATGAAGTGGTTAAGCAGACTCTAAACACGTGACGCAGCAGGCTCTACACCCGTGACTGAGCAGACACAATTTGGGCAGCTCAGCAGACACCAATGGTGCAGCTCAGCAGACACAAATGGTGCAGCTCAGCAGACACCAATCATGCAGCTCAGCAGGCAATACTCATGGAGCTGAGCAGGCAGGAATCACTCAGCTCAGCAGGCAAAGATCAAGGAGCTGAGCAGGCACGAATCTCGCAGCTCAGCTGGCAAAAATCAAGGAGCTGAGCAGACTGCCATTAAGTGGCTAAGCAGACTCTAAACACGTGACTCAGCAGGCTTGACACCCGTGACTGAGCACACACGAATCTTGCAGCCCAGCAGACAATACTCCTGGAGCTGAGCAGGCAGGAATCACGCAGCTCAGCAGACAGTAATCAAGGAGCTGAGCAGGCACGAATCACGCAGCTCCGCAGGCAATAATCCTGGAGCTGAGCAAGCAGGAATCACGCAGCTCAGCAGGCAATAATCAAGAAGCAGAGCAGGCAGGAATCAGGCAGCTCAGCAGCCAATAAGCAAGAAGCTAGCAGTCAGGAATCGCGCAGCTCAGCAGGCAATAATCATGGAGCTGAGCTGGCAGGAATCACGCAACTCAGCAGGCAATACTCACGGACCTGAGCAGGCAGGAATCACTCAACTTAGCAGGCAATAATAATTGGAGCTGAAGGCTGTAATGAACTGGATAAGCAGACTCTAATCACGTGATTCAGCCGGCTCCTCTCTGGGGACTGAGCAGGCACATATTATGCAGCTCAGCAAGCAAAAATCATGGAGCTGAGCAAGCAGGAATCACGCAGCTCAGCAGGCAATAATCAAGAAGCTGAGCAGGCAGGAATCACGCAGCTTAGCAGGCAATAATCATGGAGCTGAGCAGACTGTAATGAAGTGGCTAAGCAGACTCTAATCACGTCACTCAGCCGGCTCCTAACCCGGTCTTGAGCAGGCACTAATCACGCAGCTGAGCAGGGACTAATCACACAGCTGATCAGGCACGAGTCAGGCAGCTGAGCAGGGATTAAGCATGCAGCTGAGCAAGCGCTAATCCCTTGATTCAGCAGACCCTGATCACGTGACTGAGCAGGCCCTGATCACGTGGCTGAGCATGCACTGATCACGTGACTGAGCATGCACTGATCACGTGACTGAGAGGCACTGATCACGTGACTGAGAGGCACTGATCACGTGACTGAGCATGCACTGATCACGTGACTGAGAGGCGCTGATCACGTGACTGAGGGGCGCTGATCACGTGACTGAGAGGCGCTGATCACGTGGCTATCATGCACTGATCACGTGCTTCAGGAGGCAATAATCAAAGAGCTGAGCAGGCACTAATCACTTGGCTAAGAGGGCACTAATCACGGAGAGGAGCAGGAAATCGTCAAGGAGCTGAGCAAACTGTAATGAAGTGGTTAAGCAGACTCTAAACACGTGACGCAGCAGGCTCTACACCCGTGACTGAGCAGACACAATTTGGGCAGCTCAGCAGACACCAATGGTGCAGCTCAGCAGACACAAATGGTGCAGCTCAGCAGACACCAATCATGCAGCTCAGCAGGCAATACTCATGGAGCTGAGCAAGCAGGAATCACTCAGCTCAGCAGGCAAAGATCAAGGAGCTGAGCAGGCACGAATCTCGCAGCTCAGCTGGCAAAAATCAAGGAGCTGAGCAGACTGCCATTAAGTGGCTAAGCAGACTCTAAACACGTGACTCAGCAGGCTTGACACCCGTGACTGAGCACACACGAATCTTGCAGCCCAGCAGACAATACTCCTGGAGCTGAGCAGGCAGGAATCACGCAGCTCAGCAGACAGTAATCAAGGAGCTGAGCAGGCACGAATCACGCAGCTCCGCAGGCAATAATCCTGGAGCTGAGCAAGCAGGAATCACGCAGCTCAGCAGGCAATAATCAAGAAGCAGAGCAGGCAGGAATCAGGCAGCTCAGCAGCCAATAAGCAAGAAGCTAGCAGTCAGGAATCGCGCAGCTCAGCAGGCAATAATCATGGAGCTGAGCTGGCAGGAATCACGCAACTCAGCAGGCAATACTCACGGACCTGAGCAGGCAGGAATCACTCAACTTAGCAGGCAATAATAATTGGAGCTGAAGGCTGTAATGAACTGGATAAGCAGACTCTAATCACGTGATTCAGCCGGCTCCTCTCTGGGGACTGAGCAGGCACTTATTATGCAGCTCAGCAAGCAAAAATCATGGAGCTGAGCAAGCAGGAATCACGCAGCTCAGCAGGCAATAATCAAGAAGCTGAGCAGGCAGGAATCACGCAGCTTAGCAGGCAATAATCATGGAGCTGAGCAGACTGTAATGAAGTGGCTAAGCAGACTCTAATCACGTCACTCAGCCGGCTCCTAACCCGGTCTTGAGCAGGCACTAATCACGCAGCTGAGCAGGGACTAATCACACAGCTGATCAGGCACGAGTCAGGCAGCTGAGCAGGGATTAAGCATGCAGCTGAGCAAGCGCTAATCCCTTGATTCAGCAGACCCTGATCACGTGACTGAGCAGGCCCTGATCACGTGGCTGAGCATGCACTGATCACGTGACTGAGCATGCACTGATCACGTGACTGAGAGGCACTGATCACGTGACTGAGAGGCACTGATCACGTGACTGAGCATGCACTGATCACGTGACTGAGAGGCGCTGATCACGTGACTGAGGGGCGCTGATCACGTGACTGAGAGGCACTGATCACGTGGCTATCATGCACTGATCACGTGCTTCAGGAGGCAATAATCAAAGAGCTGAGCAGGCACTAATCACTTGGCTAAGAGGGCACTAATCACGGAGAGGAGCAGGAAATCGTCAAGGAGCTGAGCAAACTGTAATGAAGTGGTTAAGCAGACTCTAAACACGTGACGCAGCAGGCTCTACACCCGTGACTGAGCAGACACAATTTGGGCAGCTCAGCAGACACCAATGGTGCAGCTCAGCAGACACAAATGGTGCAGCTCAGCAGACACCAATCATGCAGCTCAGCAGGCAATACTCATGGAGCTGAGCAAGCAGGAATCACTCAGCTCAGCAGGCAAAGATCAAGGAGCTGAGCAGGCACGAATCTCGCAGCTCAGCTGGCAAAAATCAAGGAGCTGAGCAGACTGCCATTAAGTGGCTAAGCAGACTCTAAACACGTGACTCAGCAGGCTTGACACCCGTGACTGAGCACACACGAATCTTGCAGCCCAGCAGACAATACTCCTGGAGCTGAGCAGGCAGGAATCACGCAGCTCAGCAGACAGTAATCAAGGAGCTGAGCAGGCACGAATCACGCAGCTCCGCAGGCAATAATCCTGGAGCTGAGCAAGCAGGAATCACGCAGCTCAGCAGGCAATAATCAAGAAGCAGAGCAGGCAGGAATCAGGCAGCTCAGCAGCCAATAAGCAAGAAGCTAGCAGTCAGGAATCGCGCAGCTCAGCAGGCAATAATCATGGAGCTGAGCTGGCAGGAATCACGCAACTCAGCAGGCAATACTCACGGACCTGAGCAGGCAGGAATCACTCAACTTAGCAGGCAATAATAATTGGAGCTGAAGGCTGTAATGAACTGGATAAGCAGACTCTAATCACGTGATTCAGCCGGCTCCTCTCTGGGGACTGAGCAGGCACTTATTATGCAGCTCAGCAAGCAAAAATCATGGAGCTGAGCAAGCAGGAATCACGCAGCTCAGCAGGCAATAATCAAGAAGCTGAGCAGGCAGGAATCACGCAGCTCAGCAGGCAATAATCATGGAGCTGAGCAGACTGTAATGAAGTGGCTAAGCAGACTCTAAACACGTGACGCAGCAGGCTCTACACCCGTGACTGAGCAGACACAATTTGGGCAGCTCAGCAGACACCAATGGTGCAGCTCAGCAGACACAAATGGTGCAGCTCAGCAGACACCAATCATGCAGCTCAGCAGGCAATACTCATGGAGCTGAGCAAGCAGGAATCACTCAGCTCAGCAGGCAAAGATCAAGGAGCTGAGCAGGCACGAATCACGCAGCTCAGCTGGCAAAAATCAAGGAGCTGAGCAGACTGCCATTAAGTGGCTAAGCAGACTCTAAACACGTGACTCAGCAGGCTTGACACCCGTGACTGAGCACACACGAATCTTGCAGCCCAGCAGACAATACTCCTGGAGCTGAGCAGGCAGGAATCACGCAGCTCAGCAGACAGTAATCAAGGAGCTGAGCAGGCACGAATCACGCAGCTCCGCAGGCAATAATCCTGGAGCTGAGCAAGCAGGAATCACGCAGCTCAGCAGGCAATAATCAAGAAGCAGAGCAGGCAGGAATCAGGCAGCTCAGCAGCCAATAAGCAAGAAGCTAGCAGTCAGGAATCGCGCAGCTCAGCAGGCAATAATCATGGAGCTGAGCTGGCAGGAATCACGCAACTCAGCAGGCAATACTCACGGACCTGAGCAGGCAGGAATCACTCAACTTAGCAGGCAATAATAATTGGAGCTGAAGGCTGTAATGAACTGGATAAGCAGACTCTAATCACGTGATTCAGCCGGCTCCTCTCTGGGGACTGAGCAGGCACATATTATGCAGCTCAGCAAGCAAAAATCATGGAGCTGAGCAAGCAGGAATCACGCAGCTCAGCAGGCAATAATCAAGAAGCTGAGCAGGCAGGAATCACGCAGCTTAGCAGGCAATAATCATGGAGCTGAGCAGACTGTAATGAAGTGGCTAAGCAGACTCTAATCACGTCACTCAGCCGGCTCCTAACCCGGTCTTGAGCAGGCACTAATCACGCAGCTGAGCAGGGACTAATCACACAGCTGATCAGGCACGAGTCAGGCAGCTGAGCAGGGATTAAGCATGCAGCTGAGCAAGCGCTAATCCCTTGATTCAGCAGACCCTGATCACGTGACTGAGCAGGCCCTGATCACGTGGCTGAGCATGCACTGATCACGTGACTGAGCATGCACTGATCACGTGACTGAGAGGCACTGATCACGTGACTGAGAGGCGCTGATCACGTGACTGAGGGCGCTGATCACGTGACTGAGAGGCGCTGATCACGTGGCTATCATGCACTGATCACGTGCTTCAGGAGGCAATAATCAAAGAGCTGAGCAGGCACTAATCACTTGGCTAAGAGGGCACTAATCACGGAGAGGAGCAGGAAATCGTCAAGGAGCTGAGCAAACTGTAATGAAGTGGTTAAGCAGACTCTAAACACGTGACGCAGCAGGCTCTACACCCGTGACTGAGCAGACACAATTTGGGCAGCTCAGCAGACACCAATGGTGCAGCTCAGCAGACACAAATGGTGCAGCTCAGCAGACACCAATCATGCAGCTCAGCAGGCAATACTCATGGAGCTGAGCAGGCAGGAATCACTCAGCTCAGCAGGCAAAGATCAAGGAGCTGAGCAGGCACGAATCTCGCAGCTCAGCTGGCAAAAATCAAGGAGCTGAGCAGACTGCCATTAAGTGGCTAAGCAGACTCTAAACACGTGACTCAGCAGGCTTGACACCCGTGACTGAGCACACACGAATCTTGCAGCCCAGCAGACAATACTCCTGGAGCTGAGCAGGCAGGAATCACGCAGCTCAGCAGACAGTAATCAAGGAGCTGAGCAGGCACGAATCACGCAGCTCCGCAGGCAATAATCCTGGAGCTGAGCAAGCAGGAATCACGCAGCTCAGCAGGCAATAATCAAGAAGCAGAGCAGGCAGGAATCAGGCAGCTCAGCAGCCAATAAGCAAGAAGCTAGCAGTCAGGAATCGCGCAGCTCAGCAGGCAATAATCATGGAGCTGAGCTGGCAGGAATCACGCAACTCAGCAGGCAATACTCACGGACCTGAGCAGGCAGGAATCACTCAACTTAGCAGGCAATAATAATTGGAGCTGAAGGCTGTAATGAACTGGATAAGCAGACTCTAATCACGTGATTCAGCCGGCTCCTCTCTGGGGACTGAGCAGGCACTTATTATGCAGCTCAGCAAGCAAAAATCATGGAGCTGAGCAAGCAGGAATCACGCAGCTCAGCAGGCAATAATCAAGAAGCTGAGCAGGCAGGAATCACGCAGCTTAGCAGGCAATAATCATGGAGCTGAGCAGACTGTAATGAAGTGGCTAAGCAGACTCTAATCACGTCACTCAGCCGGCTCCTAACCCGGTCTTGAGCACGCACTAATCACGCAGCTGAGCAGGGACTAATCACACAGCTGATCAGGCACGAGTCAGGCAGCTGAGCAGGGATTAAGCATGCAGCTGAGCAAGCGCTAATCCCTTGATTCAGCAGACCCTGATCACGTGACTGAGCAGGCCCTGATCACGTGGCTGAGCATGCACTGATCACGTGACTGAGCATGCACTGATCACGTGACTGAGAGGCACTGATCACGTGACTGAGAGGCACTGATCACGTGACTGAGCATGCACTGATCACGTGACTGAGAGGCGCTGATCACGTGACTGAGGGGCGCTGATCACGTGACTGAGAGGCGCTGATCACGTGGCTATCATGCACTGATCACGTGCTTCAGGAGGCAATAATCAAAGAGCTGAGCAGGCACTAATCACTTGGCTAAGAGGGCACTAATCACGGAGAGGAGCAGGAAATCGTCAAGGAGCTGAGCAAACTGTAATGAAGTGGTTAAGCAGACTCTAAACACGTGACGCAGCAGGCTCTACACCCGTGACTGAGCAGACACAATTTGGGCAGCTCAGCAGACACCAATGGTGCAGCTCAGCAGACACAAATGGTGCAGCTCAGCAGACACCAATCATGCAGCTCAGCAGGCAATACTCATGGAGCTGAGCAAGCAGGAATCACTCAGCTCAGCAGGCAAAGATCAAGGAGCTGAGCAGGCACGAATCTCGCAGCTCAGCTGGCAAAAATCAAGGAGCTGAGCAGACTGCCATTAAGTGGCTAAGCAGACTCTAAACACGTGACTCAGCAGGCTTGACACCCGTGACTGAGCACACACGAATCTTGCAGCCCAGCAGACAATACTCCTGGAGCTGAGCAGGCAGGAATCACGCAGCTCAGCAGACAGTAATCAAGGAGCTGAGCAGGCACGAATCACGCAGCTCCGCAGGCAATAATCCTGGAGCTGAGCAAGCAGGAATCACGCAGCTCAGCAGGCAATAATCAAGAAGCAGAGCAGGCAGGAATCAGGCAGCTCAGCAGCCAATAAGCAAGAAGCTAGCAGTCAGGAATCGCGCAGCTCAGCAGGCAATAATCATGGAGCTGAGCTGGCAGGAATCACGCAACTCAGCAGGCAATACTCACGGACCTGAGCAGGCAGGAATCACTCAACTTAGCAGGCAATAATAATTGGAGCTGAAGGCTGTAATGAACTGGATAAGCAGACTCTAATCACGTGATTCAGCCGGCTCCTCTCTGGGGACTGAGCAGGCACTTATTATGCAGCTCAGCAAGCAAAAATCATGGAGCTGAGCAAGCAGGAATCACGCAGCTCAGCAGGCAATAATCAAGAAGCTGAGCAGGCAGGAATCACGCAGCTTAGCAGGCAATAATCATGGAGCTGAGCAGACTGTAATGAAGTGGCTAAGCAGACTCTAATCACGTCACTCAGCCGGCTCCTAACCCGGTCTTGAGCAGGCACTAATCACGCAGCTGAGCAGGGACTAATCACACAGCTGATCAGGCACGAGTCAGGCAGCTGAGCAGGGATTAAGCATGCAGCTGAGCAAGCGCTAATCCCTTGATTCAGCAGACCCTGATCACGTGACTGAGCAGGCCCTGATCACGTGGCTGAGCATGCACTGATCACGTGACTGAGCATGCACTGATCACGTGACTGAGAGGCACTGATCACGTGACTGAGAGGCGCTGATCACGTGACTGAGGGGCGCTGATCACGTGACTGAGAGGCGCTGATCACGTGGCTATCATGCACTGATCACGTGCTTCAGGAGGCAATAATCAAAGAGCTGAGCAGGCACTAATCACTTGGCTAAGAGGGCACTAATCACGGAGAGGAGCAGGAAATCGTCAAGGAGCTGAGCAAACTGTAATGAAGTGGTTAAGCAGACTCTAAACACGTGACGCAGCAGGCTCTACACCCGTGACTGAGCAGACACAATTTGGGCAGCTCAGCAGACACCAATGGTGCAGCTCAGCAGACACCAATCATGCAGCTCAGCAGGCAATACTCATGGAGCTGAGCAGGCAGGAATCACTCAGCTCAGCAGGCAAAGATCAAGGAGCTGAGCAGGCACGAATCTCGCAGCTCAGCTGGCAAAAATCAAGGAGCTGAGCAGACTGCCATTAAGTGGCTAAGCAGACTCTAAACACGTGACTCAGCAGGCTTGACACCCGTGACTGAGCACACACGAATCTTGCAGCCCAGCAGACAATACTCCTGGAGCTGAGCAGGCAGGAATCACGCAGCTCAGCAGACAGTAATCAAGGAGCTGAGCAGGCACGAATCACGCAGCTCCGCAGGCAATAATCCTGGAGCTGAGCAAGCAGGAATCACGCAGCTCAGCAGGCAATAATCAAGAAGCAGAGCAGGCAGGAATCAGGCAGCTCAGCAGCCAATAAGCAAGAAGCTAGCAGTCAGGAATCGCGCAGCTCAGCAGGCAATAATCATGGAGCTGAGCTGGCAGGAATCACGCAACTCAGCAGGCAATACTCACGGACCTGAGCAGGCAGGAATCACTCAACTTAGCAGGCAATAATAATTGGAGCTGAAGGCTGTAATGAACTGGATAAGCAGACTCTAATCACGTGATTCAGCCGGCTCCTCTCTGGGGACTGAGCAGGCACTTATTATGCAGCTCAGCAAGCAAAAATCATGGAGCTGAGCAAGCAGGAATCACGCAGCTCAGCAGGCAATAATCAAGAAGCTGAGCAGGCAGGAATCACGCAGCTTAGCAGGCAATAATCATGGAGCTGAGCAGACTGTAATGAAGTGGCTAAGCAGACTCTAATCACGTCACTCAGCCGGCTCCTAACCCGGTCTTGAGCACGCACTAATCACGCAGCTGAGCAGGGACTAATCACACAGCTGATCAGGCACGAGTCAGGCAGCTGAGCAGGGATTAAGCATGCAGCTGAGCAAGCGCTAATCCCTTGATTCAGCAGACCCTGATCACGTGACTGAGCAGGCCCTGATCACGTGGCTGAGCATGCACTGATCACGTGACTGAGCATGCACTGATCACGTGACTGAGAGGCACTGATCACGTGACTGAGAGGCGCTGATCACGTGACTGAGGGGCGCTGATCACGTGACTGAGAGGCGCTGATCACGTGGCTATCATGCACTGATCACGTGCTTCAGGAGGCAATAATCAAAGAGCTGAGCAGGCACTAATCACTTGGCTAAGAGGGCACTAATCACGGAGAGGAGCAGGAAATCGTCAAGGAGCTGAGCAAACTGTAATGAAGTGGTTAAGCAGACTCTAAACACGTGACGCAGCAGGCTCTACACCCGTGACTGAGCAGACACAATTTGGGCAGCTCAGCAGACACCAATGGTGCAGCTCAGCAGACACAAATGGTGCAGCTCAGCAGACACCAATCATGCAGCTCAGCAGGCAATACTCATGGAGCTGAGCAAGCAGGAATCACTCAGCTCAGCAGGCAAAGATCAAGGAGCTGAGCAGGCACGAATCTCGCAGCTCAGCTGGCAAAAATCAAGGAGCTGAGCAGACTGCCATTAAGTGGCTAAGCAGACTCTAAACACGTGACTCAGCAGGCTTGACACCCGTGACTGAGCACACACGAATCTTGCAGCCCAGCAGACAATACTCCTGGAGCTGAGCAGGCAGGAATCACGCAGCTCAGCAGACAGTAATCAAGGAGCTGAGCAGGCACGAATCACGCAGCTCCGCAGGCAATAATCCTGGAGCTGAGCAAGCAGGAATCACGCAGCTCAGCAGGCAATAATCAAGAAGCAGAGCAGGCAGGAATCAGGCAGCTCAGCAGCCAATAAGCAAGAAGCTAGCAGTCAGGAATCGCGCAGCTCAGCAGGCAATAATCATGGAGCTGAGCTGGCAGGAATCACGCAACTCAGCAGGCAATACTCACGGACCTGAGCAGGCAGGAATCACTCAACTTAGCAGGCAATAATAATTGGAGCTGAAGGCTGTAATGAACTGGATAAGCAGACTCTAATCACGTGATTCAGCCGGCTCCTCTCTGGGGACTGAGCAGGCACTTATTATGCAGCTCAGCAAGCAAAAATCATGGAGCTGAGCAAGCAGGAATCACGCAGCTCAGCAGGCAATAATCAAGAAGCTGAGCAGGCAGGAATCACGCAGCTTAGCAGGCAATAATCATGGAGCTGAGCAGACTGTAATGAAGTGGCTAAGCAGACTCTAATCACGTCACTCAGCCGGCTCCTAACCCGGTCTTGAGCACGCACTAATCACGCAGCTGAGCAGGGACTAATCACACAGCTGATCAGGCACGAGTCAGGCAGCTGAGCAGGGATTAAGCATGCAGCTGAGCAAGCGCTAATCCCTTGATTCAGCAGACCCTGATCACGTGACTGAGCAGGCCCTGATCACGTGGCTGAGCATGCACTGATCACGTGACTGAGCATGCACTGATCACGTGACTGAGAGGCACTGATCACGTGACTGAGAGGCGCTGATCACGTGACTGAGGGCGCTGATCACGTGACTGAGAGGCGCTGATCACGTGGCTATCATGCACTGATCACGTGCTTCAGGAGGCAATAATCAAAGAGCTGAGCAGGCACTAATCACTTGGCTAAGAGGGCACTAATCACGGAGAGGAGCAGGAAATCGTCAAGGAGCTGAGCAAACTGTAATGAAGTGGTTAAGCAGACTCTAAACACGTGACGCAGCAGGCTCTACACCCGTGACTGAGCAGACACAATTTGGGCAGCTCAGCAGACACCAATGGTGCAGCTCAGCAGACACAAATGGTGCAGCTCAGCAGACACCAATCATGCAGCTCAGCAGGCAATACTCATGGAGCTGAGCAAGCAGGAATCACTCAGCTCAGCAGGCAAAGATCAAGGAGCTGAGCAGGCACGAATCTCGCAGCTCAGCTGGCAAAAATCAAGGAGCTGAGCAGACTGCCATTAAGTGGCTAAGCAGACTCTAAACACGTGACTCAGCAGGCTTGACACCCGTGACTGAGCACACACGAATCTTGCAGCCCAGCAGACAATACTCCTGGAGCTGAGCAGGCAGGAATCACGCAGCTCAGCAGACAGTAATCAAGGAGCTGAGCAGGCACGAATCACGCAGCTCCGCAGGCAATAATCCTGGAGCTGAGCAAGCAGGAATCACGCAGCTCAGCAGGCAATAATCAAGAAGCAGAGCAGGCAGGAATCAGGCAGCTCAGCAGCCAATAAGCAAGAAGCTAGCAGTCAGGAATCGCGCAGCTCAGCAGGCAATAATCATGGAGCTGAGCTGGCAGGAATCACGCAACTCAGCAGGCAATACTCACGGACCTGAGCAGGCAGGAATCACTCAACTTAGCAGGCAATAATAATTGGAGCTGAAGGCTGTAATGAACTGGATAAGCAGACTCTAATCACGTGATTCAGCCGGCTCCTCTCTGGGGACTGAGCAGGCACTTATTATGCAGCTCAGCAAGCAAAAATCATGGAGCTGAGCAAGCAGGAATCACGCAGCTCAGCAGGCAATAATCAAGAAGCTGAGCAGGCAGGAATCACGCAGCTTAGCAGGCAATAATCATGGAGCTGAGCAGACTGTAATGAAGTGGCTAAGCAGACTCTAATCACGTCACTCAGCCGGCTCCTAACCCGGTCTTGAGCAGGCACTAATCACGCAGCTGAGCAGGGACTAATCACACAGCTGATCAGGCACGAGTCAGGCAGCTGAGCAGGGATTAAGCATGCAGCTGAGCAAGCGCTAATCCCTTGATTCAGCAGACCCTGATCACGTGACTGAGCAGGCCCTGATCACGTGGCTGAGCATGCACTGATCACGTGACTGAGCATGCACTGATCACGTGACTGAGAGGCACTGATCACGTGACTGAGAGGCGCTGATCACGTGACTGAGGGGCGCTGATCACGTGACTGAGAGGCGCTGATCACGTGGCTATCATGCACTGATCACGTGCTTCAGGAGGCAATAATCAAAGAGCTGAGCAGGCACTAATCACTTGGCTAAGAGGGCACTAATCACGGAGAGGAGCAGGAAATCGTCAAGGAGCTGAGCAAACTGTAATGAAGTGGTTAAGCAGACTCTAAACACGTGACGCAGCAGGCTCTACACCCGTGACTGAGCAGACACAATTTGGGCAGCTCAGCAGACACCAATGGTGCAGCTCAGCAGACACAAATGGTGCAGCTCAGCAGACACCAATCATGCAGCTCAGCAGGCAATACTCATGGAGCTGAGCAGGCAGGAATCACTCAGCTCAGCAGGCAAAGATCAAGGAGCTGAGCAGGCACGAATCTCGCAGCTCAGCTGGCAAAAATCAAGGAGCTGAGCAGACTGCCATTAAGTGGCTAAGCAGACTCTAAACACGTGACTCAGCAGGCTTGACACCCGTGACTGAGCACACACGAATCTTGCAGCCCAGCAGACAATACTCCTGGAGCTGAGCAGGCAGGAATCACGCAGCTCAGCAGACAGTAATCAAGGAGCTGAGCAGGCACGAATCACGCAGCTCCGCAGGCAATAATCCTGGAGCTGAGCAAGCAGGAATCACGCAGCTCAGCAGGCAATAATCAAGAAGCAGAGCAGGCAGGAATCAGGCAGCTCAGCAGCCAATAAGCAAGAAGCTAGCAGTCAGGAATCGCGCAGCTCAGCAGGCAATAATCATGGAGCTGAGCTGGCAGGAATCACGCAACTCAGCAGGCAATACTCACGGACCTGAGCAGGCAGGAATCACTCAACTTAGCAGGCAATAATAATTGGAGCTGAAGGCTGTAATGAACTGGATAAGCAGACTCTAATCACGTGATTCAGCCGGCTCCTCTCTGGGGACTGAGCAGGCACTTATTATGCAGCTCAGCAAGCAAAAATCATGGAGCTGAGCAAGCAGGAATCACGCAGCTCAGCAGGCAATAATCAAGAAGCTGAGCAGGCAGGAATCACGCAGCTTAGCAGGCAATAATCATGGAGCTGAGCAGACTGTAATGAAGTGGCTAAGCAGACTCTAATCACGTCACTCAGCCGGCTCCTAACCCGGTCTTGAGCACGCACTAATCACGCAGCTGAGCAGGGACTAATCACACAGCTGATCAGGCACGAGTCAGGCAGCTGAGCAGGGATTAAGCATGCAGCTGAGCAAGCGCTAATCCCTTGATTCAGCAGACCCTGATCACGTGACTGAGCAGGCCCTGATCACGTGGCTGAGCATGCACTGATCACGTGACTGAGCATGCACTGATCACGTGACTGAGAGGCACTGATCACGTGACTGAGAGGCACTGATCACGTGACTGAGCATGCACTGATCACGTGACTGAGAGGCGCTGATCACGTGACTGAGGGGCGCTGATCACGTGACTGAGAGGCGCTGATCACGTGGCTATCATGCACTGATCACGTGCTTCAGGAGGCAATAATCAAAGAGCTGAGCAGGCACTAATCACTTGGCTAAGAGGGCACTAATCACGGAGAGGAGCAGGAAATCGTCAAGGAGCTGAGCAAACTGTAATGAAGTGGTTAAGCAGACTCTAAACACGTGACGCAGCAGGCTCTACACCCGTGACTGAGCAGACACAATTTGGGCAGCTCAGCAGACACCAATGGTGCAGCTCAGCAGACACAAATGGTGCAGCTCAGCAGACACCAATCATGCAGCTCAGCAGGCAATACTCATGGAGCTGAGCAAGCAGGAATCACTCAGCTCAGCAGGCAAAGATCAAGGAGCTGAGCAGGCACGAATCTCGCAGCTCAGCTGGCAAAAATCAAGGAGCTGAGCAGACTGCCATTAAGTGGCTAAGCAGACTCTAAACACGTGACTCAGCAGGCTTGACACCCGTGACTGAGCACACACGAATCTTGCAGCCCAGCAGACAATACTCCTGGAGCTGAGCAGGCAGGAATCACGCAGCTCAGCAGACAGTAATCAAGGAGCTGAGCAGGCACGAATCACGCAGCTCCGCAGGCAATAATCCTGGAGCTGAGCAAGCAGGAATCACGCAGCTCAGCAGGCAATAATCAAGAAGCAGAGCAGGCAGGAATCAGGCAGCTCAGCAGCCAATAAGCAAGAAGCTAGCAGTCAGGAATCGCGCAGCTCAGCAGGCAATAATCATGGAGCTGAGCTGGCAGGAATCACGCAACTCAGCAGGCAATACTCACGGACCTGAGCAGGCAGGAATCACGCAACTTAGCAGGCAATAATAATTGGAGCTGAAGGCTGTAATGAACTGGATAAGCAGACTCTAATCACGTGATTCAGCCGGCTCCTCTCTGGGGACTGAGCAGGCACTTCTTATGCAGCTCAGCAAGCAAAAATCATGGAGCTGAGCAAGCAGGAATCACGCAGCTCAGCAGGCAATAATCATGGAGCTGAGCAGACTGTAATGAAGTGGCTAAGCAGACTCTAATCACGTCACTCAGCCGGCTCCTATCCCGGTCTTGAGCAGGCACTAATCACGCAGCTGAGCAGGGACTAATCACACAGCTGATCAGGCACGAGTCAGGCAGCTGAGCAGGGATTAAGCATGCAGCTGAGCAAGCGCTAATCCCTTGATTCAGCAGACCCTGATCACGTGACTGAGCAGGCCCTGATCACGTGGCTGAGCATGCACTGATCACGTGACTGAGCATGCACTGATCACGTGACTGAGAGGCACTGATCACGTGACTGAGAGGCACTGATCACGTGACTGAGCATGCACTGATCACGTGACTGAGAGGCACTGATCACGTGACTGAGAGGCGCTGATCACGTGACTGAGGGGCGCTGATCACGTGACTGAGAGGCGCTGATCACGTGGCTATCATGCACTGATCACGTGCTTCAGGAGGCAATAATCAAAGAGCTGAGCAGGCACTAATCACTTGGCTAAGAGGGCACTAATCACGGAGAGGAGCAGGAAATCGTCAAGGAGCTGAGCAAACTGTAATGAAGTGGTTAAGCAGACTCTAAACACGTGACGCAGCAGGCTCTACACCCGTGACTGAGCAGACACAATTTGGGCAGCTCAGCAGACACCAATGGTGCAGCTCAGCAGACACCAATCATGCAGCTCAGCAGGCAATACTCATGGAGCTGAGCAGGCAGGAATCACTCAGCTCAGCAGGCAAAGATCAAGGAGCTGAGCAGGCACGAATCTCGCAGCTCAGCTGGCAAAAATCAAGGAGCTGAGCAGACTGCCATTAAGTGGCTAAGCAGACTCTAAACACGTGACTCAGCAGGCTTGACACCCGTGACTGAGCACACACGAATCTTGCAGCCCAGCAGACAATACTCCTGGAGCTGAGCAGGCAGGAATCACGCAGCTCAGCAGACAGTAATCAAGGAGCTGAGCAGGCACGAATCACGCAGCTCAGCAGGCAATAATCCTGGAGCTGAGCAAGCAGGAATCACGCAGCTCAGCAGGCAATAATCAAGAAGCAGAGCAGGCAGGAATCAGGCAGCTCAGCAGCCAATAAGCAAGAAGCTAGCAGTCAGGAATCGCGCAGCTCAGCAGGCAATAATCATGGAGCTGAGCTGGCAGGAATCACGCAACTCAGCAGGCAATACTCACGGACCTGAGCAGGCAGGAATCACGCAACTTAGCAGGCAATAATAATTGGAGCTGAAGGCTGTAATGAACTGGATAAGCAGACTCTAATCACGTGATTCAGCCGGCTCCTCTCTGGGGACTGAGCAGGCACTTATTATGCAGCTCAGCAAGCAAAAATCATGGAGCTGAGCAAGCAGGAATCACGCAGCTCAGCAGGCAATAATCAAGAAGCTGAGCAGGCAGGAATCACGCAGCTTAGCAGGCAATAATCATGGAGCTGAGCAGACTGTAATGAAGTGGCTAAGCAGACTCTAATCACGTCACTCAGCCGGCTCCTAACCCGGTCTTGAGCAGGCACTAATCACGCAGCTGAGCAGGGACTAATCACACAGCTGATCAGGCACGAGTCAGGCAGCTGAGCAGGGATTAAGCATGCAGCTGAGCAAGCGCTAATCCCTTGATTCAGCAGACCCTGATCACGTGACTGAGCAGGCCCTGATCACGTGGCTGAGCATGCACTGATCACGTGACTGAGCATGCACTGATCACGTGACTGAGAGGCACTGATCACGTGACTGAGAGGCGCTGATCACGTGACTGAGGGGCGCTGATCACGTGACTGAGAGGCGCTGATCACGTGGCTATCATGCACTGATCACGTGCTTCAGGAGGCAATAATCAAAGAGCTGAGCAGGCACTAATCACTTGGCTAAGAGGGCACTAATCACGGAGAGGAGCAGGAAATCGTCAAGGAGCTGAGCAAACTGTAATGAAGTGGTTAAGCAGACTCTAAACACGTGACGCAGCAGGCTCTACACCCGTGACTGAGCAGACACAATTTGGGCAGCTCAGCAGACACCAATGGTGCAGCTCAGCAGACACAAATGGTGCAGCTCAGCAGACACCAATCATGCAGCTCAGCAGGCAATACTCATGGAGCTGAGCAGGCAGGAATCACTCAGCTCAGCAGGCAAAGATCAAGGAGCTGAGCAGGCACGAATCTCGCAGCTCAGCTGGCAAAAATCAAGGAGCTGAGCAGACTGCCATTAAGTGGCTAAGCAGACTCTAAACACGTGACTCAGCAGGCTTGACACCCGTGACTGAGCACACACGAATCTTGCAGCCCAGCAGACAATACTCCTGGAGCTGAGCAGGCAGGAATCACGCAGCTCAGCAGACAGTAATCAAGGAGCTGAGCAGGCACGAATCACGCAGCTCAGCAGGCAATAATCCTGGAGCTGAGCAAGCAGGAATCACGCAGCTCAGCAGGCAATAATCAAGAAGCAGAGCAGGCAGGAATCAGGCAGCTCAGCAGCCAATAAGCAAGAAGCTAGCAGTCAGGAATCGCGCAGCTCAGCAGGCAATAATCATGGAGCTGAGCTGGCAGGAATCACGCAACTCAGCAGGCAATACTCACGGACCTGAGCAGGCAGGAATCACGCAACTTAGCAGGCAATAATAATTGGAGCTGAAGGCTGTAATGAACTGGATAAGCAGACTCTAATCACGTGATTCAGCCGGCTCCTCTCTGGGGACTGAGCAGGCACTTATTATGCAGCTCAGCAAGCAAAAATCATGGAGCTGAGCAAGCAGGAATCACGCAGCTCAGCAGGCAATAATCAAGAAGCTGAGCAGGCAGGAATCACGCAGCTTAGCAGGCAATAATCATGGAGCTGAGCAGACTGTAATGAAGTGGCTAAGCAGACTCTAATCACGTCACTCAGCCGGCTCCTAACCCGGTCTTGAGCAGGCACTAATCACGCAGCTGAGCAGGGACTAATCACACAGCTGATCAGGCACGAGTCAGGCAGCTGAGCAGGGATTAAGCATGCAGCTGAGCAAGCGCTAATCCCTTGATTCAGCAGACCCTGATCACGTGACTGAGCAGGCCCTGATCACGTGGCTGAGCATGCACTGATCACGTGACTGAGCATGCACTGATCACGTGACTGAGAGGCACTGATCACGTGACTGAGAGGCACTGATCACGTGACTGAGCATGCACTGATCACGTGACTGAGAGGCGCTGATCACGTGACTGAGGGGCGCTGATCACGTGACTGAGAGGCGCTGATCACGTGGCTATCATGCACTGATCACGTGCTTCAGGAGGCAATAATCAAAGAGCTGAGCAGGCACTAATCACTTGGCTAAGAGGGCACTAATCACGGAGAGGAGCAGGAAATCGTCAAGGAGCTGAGCAAACTGTAATGAAGTGGTTAAGCAGACTCTAAACACGTGACGCAGCAGGCTCTACACCCGTGACTGAGCAGACACAATTTGGGCAGCTCAGCAGACACCAATGGTGCAGCTCAGCAGACACAAATGGTGCAGCTCAGCAGACACCAATCATGCAGCTCAGCAGGCAATACTCATGGAGCTGAGCAGGCAGGAATCACTCAGCTCAGCAGGCAAAGATCAAGGAGCTGAGCAGG
The DNA here is from genome assembly GCF_032452875.1 of Bos javanicus. Lineage (NCBI taxonomy): Eukaryota > Metazoa > Chordata > Mammalia > Artiodactyla > Bovidae > Bos > Bos javanicus. The sequence goes on from NW_026894419.1 coordinate 64,903, forward strand.
CACGAATCTCGCAGCTCAGCTGGCAAAAATCAAGGAGCTGAGCAGACTGCCATTAAGTGGCTAAGCAGACTCTAAACACGTGACTCAGCAGGCTTGACACCCGTGACTGAGCACACACGAATCTTGCAGCCCAGCAGACAATACTCCTGGAGCTGAGCAGGCAGGAATCACGCAGCTCAGCAGACAGTAATCAAGGAGCTGAGCAGGCACGAATCACGCAGCTCAGCAGGCAATAATCCTGGAGCTGAGCAAGCAGGAATCACGCAGCTCAGCAGGCAATAATCAAGAAGCAGAGCAGGCAGGAATCAGGCAGCTCAGCAGCCAATAAGCAAGAAGCTAGCAGTCAGGAATCGCGCAGCTCAGCAGGCAATAATCATGGAGCTGAGCTGGCAGGAATCACGCAACTCAGCAGGCAATACTCACGGACCTGAGCAGGCAGGAATCACGCAACTTAGCAGGCAATAATAATTGGAGCTGAAGGCTGTAATGAACTGGATAAGCAGACTCTAATCACGTGATTCAGCCGGCTCCTCTCTGGGGACTGAGCAGGCACTTATTATGCAGCTCAGCAAGCAAAAATCATGGAGCTGAGCAAGCAGGAATCACGCAGCTCAGCAGGCAATAATCATGGAGCTGAGCAGACTGTAATGAAGTGGCTAAGCAGACTCTAATCACGTCACTCAGCCGGCTCCTAACCCGGTCTTGAGCAGGCACTAATCACGCAGCTGAGCAGGGACTAATCACACAGCTGATCAGGCACGAGTCAGGCAGCTGAGCAGGGATTAAGCATGCAGCTGAGCAAGCGCTAATCCCTTGATTCAGCAGACCCTGATCACGTGACTGAGCAGGCCCTGATCACGTGGCTGAGCATGCACTGATCACGTGACTGAGCATGCACTGATCACGTGACTGAGAGGCACTGATCACGTGACTGAGAGGCACTGATCACGTGACTGAGCATGCACTGATCACGTGACTGAGAGGCACTGATCACGTGACTGAGAGGCGCTGATCACGTGACTGAGGGGCGCTGATCACGTGACTGAGAGGCGCTGATCACGTGGCTATCATGCACTGATCACGTGCTTCAGGAGGCAATAATCAAAGAGCTGAGCAGGCACTAATCACTTGGCTAAGAGGGCACTAATCACGGAGAGGAGCAGGAAATCGTCAAGGAGCTGAGCAAACTGTAATGAAGTGGTTAAGCAGACTCTAAACACGTGACGCAGCAGGCTCTACACCCGTGACTGAGCAGACACAATTTGGGCAGCTCAGCAGACACCAATGGTGCAGCTCAGCAGACACCAATCATGCAGCTCAGCAGGCAATACTCATGGAGCTGAGCAGGCAGGAATCACTCAGCTCAGCAGGCAAAGATCAAGGAGCTGAGCAGGCACGAATCTCGCAGCTCAGCTGGCAAAAATCAAGGAGCTGAGCAGACTGCCATTAAGTGGCTAAGCAGACTCTAAACACGTGACTCAGCAGGCTTGACACCCGTGACTGAGCACACACGAATCTTGCAGCCCAGCAGACAATACTCCTGGAGCTGAGCAGGCAGGAATCACGCAGCTCAGCAGACAGTAATCAAGGAGCTGAGCAGGCACGAATCACGCAGCTCAGCAGGCAATAATCCTGGAGCTGAGCAAGCAGGAATCACGCAGCTCAGCAGGCAATAATCAAGAAGCAGAGCAGGCAGGAATCAGGCAGCTCAGCAGCCAATAAGCAAGAAGCTAGCAGTCAGGAATCGCGCAGCTCAGCAGGCAATAATCATGGAGCTGAGCTGGCAGGAATCACGCAACTCAGCAGGCAATACTCACGGACCTGAGCAGGCAGGAATCACGCAACTTAGCAGGCAATAATAATTGGAGCTGAAGGCTGTAATGAACTGGATAAGCAGACTCTAATCACGTGATTCAGCCGGCTCCTCTCTGGGGACTGAGCAGGCACTTATTATGCAGCTCAGCAAGCAAAAATCATGGAGCTGAGCAAGCAGGAATCACGCAGCTCAGCAGGCAATAATCAAGAAGCTGAGCAGGCAGGAATCACGCAGCTTAGCAGGCAATAATCATGGAGCTGAGCAGACTGTAATGAAGTGGCTAAGCAGACTCTAATCACGTCACTCAGCCGGCTCCTAACCCGGTCTTGAGCAGGCACTAATCACGCAGCTGAGCAGGGACTAATCACACAGCTGATCAGGCACGAGTCAGGCAGCTGAGCAGGGATTAAGCATGCAGCTGAGCAAGCGCTAATCCCTTGATTCAGCAGACCCTGATCACGTGACTGAGCAGGCCCTGATCACGTGGCTGAGCATGCACTGATCACGTGACTGAGCATGCACTGATCACGTGACTGAGAGGCACTGATCACGTGACTGAGGGGCGCTGATCACGTGACTGAGAGGCGCTGATCACGTGGCTATCATGCACTGATCACGTGCTTCAGGAGGCAATAATCAACGAGCTGAGCAGGCACTAATCACTTGGCTAAGAGGGCACTAATCACGGAGAGGAGCAGGAAATCGTCAAGGAGCTGAGCAAACTGTAATGAAGTGGTTAAGCAGACTCTAAACACGTGACGCAGCAGGCTCTACACCCGTGACTGAGCAGACACAATTTGGGCAGCTCAGCAGACACCAATGGTGCAGCTCAGCAGACACCAATCATGCAGCTCAGCAGGCAATACTCATGGAGCTGAGCAGGCAGGAATCACTCAGCTCAGCAGGCAAAGATCAAGGAGCTGAGCAGGCACGAATCTCGCAGCTCAGCTGGCAAAAATCAAGGAGCTGAGCAGACTGCCATTAAGTGGCTAAGCAGACTCTAAACACGTGACTCAGCAGGCTTGACACCCGTGACTGAGCACACACGAATCTTGCAGCCCAGCAGACAATACTCCTGGAGCTGAGCAGGCAGGAATCACGCAGCTCAGCAGACAGTAATCAAGGAGCTGAGCAGGCACGAATCACGCAGCTCAGCAGGCAATAATCCTGGAGCTGAGCAAGCAGGAATCACGCAGCTCAGCAGGCAATAATCAAGAAGCAGAGCAGGCAGGAATCAGGCAGCTCAGCAGCCAATAAGCAAGAAGCTAGCAGTCAGGAATCGCAGCTCAGCAGGCAATAATCATGGAGCTGAGCAAGCAGGAATCACGCAGCTCAGCAGGCAATAATCAAGGAGCTGAGCAGGCAGGAATCACGCAGCTCAGCAGTCACTAATCATGGAGCTGAGCAAGCAGGAATCACGCAGCTCAGCAGGCAATAATCAAGAAGCTGAGCAGGCAGGAATCACGCAGCTCAGCAGGCAATAATCAAGAAGCTGAGCAGGCAGGAATCACGCAGCTTAGCAGGCAATAATCATGGAGCTGAGCAGACTGTAATGAAGTGGCTAAGCAGACTCTAATCACGTCACTCAGCCGGCTCCTAACCCGGTCTTGAGCAGGCACTAATCACGCAGCTGAGCAGGGACTAATCACACAGCTGATCAGGCACGAGTCAGGCAGCTGAGCAGGGATTAAGCATGCAGCTGAGCAAGCGCTAATCCCTTGATTCAGCAGACCCTGATCACGTGACTGAGCAGGCCCTGATCACGTGGCTGAGCATGCACTGATCACGTGACTGAGCATGCACTGATCACGTGACTGAGAGGCACTGATCACGTGACTGAGAGGCACTGATCACGTGACTGAGCATGCACTGATCACGTGACTGAGAGGCGCTGATCACGTGACTGAGGGGCGCTGATCACGTGACTGAGAGGCGCTGATCACGTGGCTATCATGCACTGATCACGTGCTTCAGGAGGCAATAATCAAAGAGCTGAGCAGGCACTAATCACTTGGCTAAGAGGGCACTAATCACGGAGAGGAGCAGGAAATCGTCAAGGAGCTGAGCAAACTGTAATGAAGTGGTTAAGCAGACTCTAAACACGTGACGCAGCAGGCTCTACACCCGTGACTGAGCAGACACAATTTGGGCAGCTCAGCAGACACCAATGGTGCAGCTCAGCAGACACCAATCATGCAGCTCAGCAGGCAATACTCATGGAGCTGAGCAGGCAGGAATCACTCAGCTCAGCAGGCAAAGATCAAGGAGCTGAGCAGGCACGAATCTCGCAGCTCAGCTGGCAAAAATCAAGGAGCTGAGCAGACTGCCATTAAGTGGCTAAGCAGACTCTAAACACGTGACTCAGCAGGCTTGACACCCGTGACTGAGCACACACGAATCTTGCAGCCCAGCAGACAATACTCCTGGAGCTGAGCAGGCAGGAATCACGCAGCTCAGCAGACAGTAATCAAGGAGCTGAGCAGGCACGAATCACGCAGCTCAGCAGGCAATAATCCTGGAGCTGAGCAAGCAGGAATCACGCAGCTCAGCAGGCAATAATCAAGAAGCAGAGCAGGCAGGAATCAGGCAGCTCAGCAGCCAATAAGCAAGAAGCTAGCAGTCAGGAATCGCGCAGCTCAGCAGGCAATAATCATGGAGCTGAGCTGGCAGGAATCACGCAACTCAGCAGGCAATACTCACGGACCTGAGCAGGCAGGAATCACGCAACTTAGCAGGCAATAATAATTGGAGCTGAAGGCTGTAATGAACTGGATAAGCAGACTCTAATCACGTGATTCAGCCGGCTCCTCTCTGGGGACTGAGCAGGCACTTATTATGCAGCTCAGCAAGCAAAAATCATGGAGCTGAGCAAGCAGGAATCACGCAGCTCAGCAGGCAATAATCAAGAAGCTGAGCAGGCAGGAATCACGCAGCTTAGCAGGCAATAATCATGGAGCTGAGCAGACTGTAATGAAGTGGCTAAGCAGACTCTAATCACGTCACTCAGCCGGCTCCTAACCCGGTCTTGAGCAGGCACTAATCACGCAGCTGAGCAGGGACTAATCACACAGCTGATCAGGCACGAGTCAGGCAGCTGAGCAGGGATTAAGCATGCAGCTGAGCAAGCGCTAATCCCTTGATTCAGCAGACCCTGATCACGTGACTGAGCAGGCCCTGATCACGTGGCTGAGCATGCACTGATCACGTGACTGAGCATGCACTGATCACGTGACTGAGAGGCACTGATCACGTGACTGAGAGGCACTGATCACGTGACTGAGCATGCACTGATCACGTGACTGAGGGGCGCTGATCACGTGACTGAGGGGCGCTGATCACGTGACTGAGAGGCGCTGATCACGTGGCTATCATGCACTGATCACGTGCTTCAGGAGGCAATAATCAAAGAGCTGAGCAGGCACTAATCACTTGGCTAAGAGGGCACTAATCACGGAGAGGAGCAGGAAATCGTCAAGGAGCTGAGCAAACTGTAATGAAGTGGTTAAGCAGACTCTAAACACGTGACGCAGCAGGCTCTACACCCGTGACTGAGCAGACACAATTTGGGCAGCTCAGCAGACACCAATGGTGCAGCTCAGCAGACACAAATGGTGCAGCTCAGCAGACACCAATCATGCAGCTCAGCAGGCAATACTCATGGAGCTGAGCAGGCAGGAATCACTCAGCTCAGCAGGCAAAGATCAAGGAGCTGAGCAGGCACGAATCTCGCAGCTCAGCTGGCAAAAATCAAGGAGCTGAGCAGACTGCCATTAAGTGGCTAAGCAGACTCTAAACACGTGACTCAGCAGGCTTGACACCCGTGACTGAGCACACACGAATCTTGCAGCCCAGCAGACAATACTCCTGGAGCTGAGCAGGCAGGAATCACGCAGCTCAGCAGACAGTAATCAAGGAGCTGAGCAGGCACGAATCACGCAGCTCAGCAGGCAATAATCCTGGAGCTGAGCAAGCAGGAATCACGCAGCTCAGCAGGCAATAATCAAGAAGCAGAGCAGGCAGGAATCAGGCAGCTCAGCAGCCAATAAGCAAGAAGCTAGCAGTCAGGAATCGCGCAGCTCAGCAGGCAATAATCATGGAGCTGAGCTGGCAGGAATCACGCAACTCAGCAGGCAATACTCACGGACCTGAGCAGGCAGGAATCACGCAACTTAGCAGGCAATAATAATTGGAGCTGAAGGCTGTAATGAACTGGATAAGCAGACTCTAATCACGTGATTCAGCCGGCTCCTCTCTGGGGACTGAGCAGGCACTTATTATGCAGCTCAGCAAGCAAAAATCATGGAGCTGAGCAAGCAGGAATCACGCAGCTCAGCAGGCAATAATCAAGAAGCTGAGCAGGCAGGAATCACGCAGCTTAGCAGGCAATAATCATGGAGCTGAGCAGACTGTAATGAAGTGGCTAAGCAGACTCTAATCACGTCACTCAGCCGGCTCCTAACCCGGTCTTGAGCAGGCACTAATCACGCAGCTGAGCAGGGACTAATCACACAGCTGATCAGGCACGAGTCAGGCAGCTGAGCAGGGATTAAGCATGCAGCTGAGCAAGCGCTAATCCCTTGATTCAGCAGACCCTGATCACGTGACTGAGCAGGCCCTGATCACGTGGCTGAGCATGCACTGATCACGTGACTGAGCATGCACTGATCACGTGACTGAGAGGCACTGATCACGTGACTGAGAGGCACTGATCACGTGACTGAGCATGCACTGATCACGTGACTGAGAGGCACTGATCACGTGACTGAGAGGCGCTGATCACGTGACTGAGGGGCGCTGATCACGTGACTGAGAGGCGCTGATCACGTGGCTATCATGCACTGATCACGTGCTTCAGGAGGCAATAATCAAAGAGCTGAGCAGGCACTAATCACTTGGCTAAGAGGGCACTAATCACGGAGAGGAGCAGGAAATCGTCAAGGAGCTGAGCAAACTGTAATGAAGTGGTTAAGCAGACTCTAAACACGTGACGCAGCAGGCTCTACACCCGTGACTGAGCAGACACAATTTGGGCAGCTCAGCAGACACCAATGGTGCAGCTCAGCAGACACCAATCATGCAGCTCAGCAGGCAATACTCATGGAGCTGAGCAGGCAGGAATCACTCAGCTCAGCAGGCAAAGATCAAGGAGCTGAGCAGGCACGAATCTCGCAGCTCAGCTGGCAAAAATCAAGGAGCTGAGCAGACTGCCATTAAGTGGCTAAGCAGACTCTAAACACGTGACTCAGCAGGCTTGACACCCGTGACTGAGCACACACGAATCTTGCAGCCCAGCAGACAATACTCCTGGAGCTGAGCAGGCAGGAATCACGCAGCTCAGCAGACAGTAATCAAGGAGCTGAGCAGGCACGAATCACGCAGCTCAGCAGGCAATAATCCTGGAGCTGAGCAAGCAGGAATCACGCAGCTCAGCAGGCAATAATCAAGAAGCAGAGCAGGCAGGAATCAGGCAGCTCAGCAGCCAATAAGCAAGAAGCTAGCAGTCAGGAATCGCGCAGCTCAGCAGGCAATAATCATGGAGCTGAGCTGGCAGGAATCACGCAACTCAGCAGGCAATACTCACGGACCTGAGCAGGCAGGAATCACGCAACTTAGCAGGCAATAATAATTGGAGCTGAAGGCTGTAATGAACTGGATAAGCAGACTCTAATCACGTGATTCAGCCGGCTCCTCTCTGGGGACTGAGCAGGCACTTATTATGCAGCTCAGCAAGCAAAAATCATGGAGCTGAGCAAGCAGGAATCACGCAGCTCAGCAGGCAATAATCAAGAAGCTGAGCAGGCAGGAATCACGCAGCTTAGCAGGCAATAATCATGGAGCTGAGCAGACTGTAATGAAGTGGCTAAGCAGACTCTAATCACGTCACTCAGCCGGCTCCTAACCCGGTCTTGAGCAGGCACTAATCACGCAGCTGAGCAGGGACTAATCACACAGCTGATCAGGCACGAGTCAGGCAGCTGAGCAGGGATTAAGCATGCAGCTGAGCAAGCGCTAATCCCTTGATTCAGCAGACCCTGATCACGTGACTGAGCAGGCCCTGATCACGTGGCTGAGCATGCACTGATCACGTGACTGAGCATGCACTGATCACGTGACTGAGAGGCACTGATCACGTGACTGAGGGCGCTGATCACGTGACTGAGCGGCGCTGATCACGTGGCTATCATGCACTGATCACGTGCTTCAGGAGGCAATAATCAAAGAGCTGAGCAGGCACTAATCACTTGGCTAAGAGGGCACTAATCACGGAGAGGAGCAGGAAATCGTCAAGGAGCTGAGCAAACTGTAATGAAGTGGTTAAGCAGACTCTAAACACGTGACGCAGCAGGCTCTACACCCGTGACTGAGCAGACACAATTTGGGCAGCTCAGCAGACACCAATGGTGCAGCTCAGCAGACACCAATCATGCAGCTCAGCAGGCAATACTCATGGAGCTGAGCAGGCAGGAATCACTCAGCTCAGCAGGCAAAGATCAAGGAGCTGAGCAGGCACGAATCTCGCAGCTCAGCTGGCAAAAATCAAGGAGCTGAGCAGACTGCCATTAAGTGGCTAAGCAGACTCTAAACACGTGACTCAGCAGGCTTGACACCCGTGACTGAGCACACACGAATCTTGCAGCCCAGCAGACAATACTCCTGGAGCTGAGCAGGCAGGAATCACGCAGCTCAGCAGACAGTAATCAAGGAGCTGAGCAGGCACGAATCACGCAGCTCAGCAGGCAATAATCCTGGAGCTGAGCAAGCAGGAATCACGCAGCTCAGCAGGCAATAATCAAGAAGCAGAGCAGGCAGGAATCAGGCAGCTCAGCAGCCAATAAGCAAGAAGCTAGCAGTCAGGAATCGCGCAGCTCAGCAGGCAATAATCATGGAGCTGAGCAAGCAGGAATCACGCAGCTCAGCAGGCAATAATCAAGGAGCTGAGCAGGCAGGAATCACGCAGCTCAGCAGGCAATAATCATGGAGCTGAGCAAGCAGGAATCACGCAGCTCAGCAGGCAATAATCAAGGAGCTGAGCAGGCAGGAATCACGCAGCTCAGCAGGCAATAATCAAGAAGCTGAGCAGGCAGGAATCACGCAGCTTAGCAGGCAATAATCATGGAGCTGAGCAGACTGTAATGAAGTGGCTAAGCAGACTCTAATCACGTCACTCAGCCGGCTCCTAACCCGGTCTTGAGCAGGCACTAATCACGCAGCTGAGCAGGGACTAATCACACAGCTGATCAGGCACGAGTCAGGCAGCTGAGCAGGGATTAAGCATGCAGCTGAGCAAGCGCTAATCCCTTGATTCAGCAGACCCTGATCACGTGACTGAGCAGGCCCTGATCACGTGGCTGAGCATGCACTGATCACGTGACTGAGCATGCACTGATCACGTGACTGAGAGGCACTGATCACGTGACTGAGAGGCACTGATCACGTGACTGAGCATGCACTGATCACGTGACTGAGAGGCGCTGATCACGTGACTGAGGGGCGCTGATCACGTGACTGAGAGGCGCTGATCACGTGGCTATCATGCACTGATCACGTGCTTCAGGAGGCAATAATCAAAGAGCTGAGCAGGCACTAATCACTTGGCTAAGAGGGCACTAATCACGGAGAGGAGCAGGAAATCGTCAAGGAGCTGAGCAAACTGTAATGAAGTGGTTAAGCAGACTCTAAACACGTGACGCAGCAGGCTCTACACCCGTGACTGAGCAGACACAATTTGGGCAGCTCAGCAGACACCAATGGTGCAGCTCAGCAGACACCAATCATGCAGCTCAGCAGGCAATACTCATGGAGCTGAGCAGGCAGGAATCACTCAGCTCAGCAGGCAAAGATCAAGGAGCTGAGCAGGCACGAATCTCGCAGCTCAGCTGGCAAAAATCAAGGAGCTGAGCAGACTGCCATTAAGTGGCTAAGCAGACTCTAAACACGTGACTCAGCAGGCTTGACACCCGTGACTGAGCACACACGAATCTTGCAGCCCAGCAGACAATACTCCTGGAGCTGAGCAGGCAGGAATCACGCAGCTCAGCAGACAGTAATCAAGGAGCTGAGCAGGCACGAATCACGCAGCTCAGCAGGCAATAATCCTGGAGCTGAGCAAGCAGGAATCACGCAGCTCAGCAGGCAATAATCAAGAAGCAGAGCAGGCAGGAATCAGGCAGCTCAGCAGCCAATAAGCAAGAAGCTAGCAGTCAGGAATCGCGCAGCTCAGCAGGCAATAATCATGGAGCTGAGCTGGCAGGAATCACGCAACTCAGCAGGCAATACTCACGGACCTGAGCAGGCAGGAATCACGCAACTTAGCAGGCAATAATAATTGGAGCTGAAGGCTGTAATGAACTGGATAAGCAGACTCTAATCACGTGATTCAGCCGGCTCCTCTCTGGGGACTGAGCAGGCACTTATTATGCAGCTCAGCAAGCAAAAATCATGGAGCTGAGCAAGCAGGAATCACGCAGCTCAGCAGGCAATAATCAAGAAGCTGAGCAGGCAGGAATCACGCAGCTTAGCAGGCAATAATCATGGAGCTGAGCAGACTGTAATGAAGTGGCTAAGCAGACTCTAATCACGTCACTCAGCCGGCTCCTAACCCGGTCTTGAGCAGGCACTAATCACGCAGCTGAGCAGGGACTAATCACACAGCTGATCAGGCACGAGTCAGGCAGCTGAGCAGGGATTAAGCATGCAGCTGAGCAAGCGCTAATCCCTTGATTCAGCAGACCCTGATCACGTGACTGAGCAGGCCCTGATCACGTGGCTGAGCATGCACTGATCACGTGACTGAGCATGCACTGATCACGTGACTGAGAGGCACTGATCACGTGACTGAGAGGCACTGATCACGTGACTGAGCATGCACTGATCACGTGACAGAGAGGCGCTGATCACGTGACTGAGGGGCGCTGATCACGTGACTGAGAGGCGTTGATCACGTGGCTATCATGCACTGATCACGTGCTTCAGGAGGCAATAATCAAAGAGCTGAGAAGGCACTAATCACTTGGCTAAGAGGGCACTAATCACGGAGAGGAGCAGGAAATCGTCAAGGAGCTGAGCAAACTGTAATGAAGGGGTTAAGCAGACTCTAAACACGTGACGCAGCAGGCTCTACACCCGTGACTGAGCAGACACAATTTGGGCAGCTCAGCAGACACCAATGGTGCAGCTCAGCAGACACAAATGGTGCAGCTCAGCAGACACCAATCATGCAGCTCAGCAGGCAATACTCATGGAGCTGAGCAGGCAGGAATCACTCAGCTCAGCAGGCAAAGATCAAGGAGCTGAGCAGGCACGAATCTCGCAGCTCAGCTGGCAAAAATCAAGGAGCTGAGCAGACTACCATTAAGTGGCTAAGCAGACTCTAAACACGTGACTCAGCAGGCTTGACACCCGTGACTGAGCACACACGAATCTTGCAGCCCAGCAGACAATACTCCTGGAGCTGAGCAGGCAGGAATCACGCAGCTCAGCAGACAGTAATCAAGGAGCTGAGCAGGCACGAATCACGCAGCTCAGCAGGCAATAATCCTGGAGCTGAGCAAGCAGGAATCACGCAGCTCAGCAGGCAATAATCAAGAAGCAGAGCAGGCAGGAATCAGGCAGCTCAGCAGCCAATAAGCAAGAAGCTAGCAGTCAGGAATCGCGCAGCTCAGCAGGCAATAATCATGGAGCTGAGCTGGCAGGAATCACGCAACTCAGCAGGCAATACTCACGGACCTGAGCAGGCAGGAATCACGCAACTTAGCAGGCAATAATAATTGGAGCTGAAGGCTGTAATGAACTGGATAAGCAGACTCTAATCACGTGATTCAGCCGGCTCCTCTCTGGGGACTGAGCAGGCACTTATTATGCAGCTCAGCAAGCAAAAATCATGGAGCTGAGCAAGCAGGAATCACGCAGCTCAGCAGGCAATAATCAAGAAGCTGAGCAGGCAGGAATCACGCAGCTTAGCAGGCAATAATCATGGAGCTGAGCAGACTGTAATGAAGTGGCTAAGCAGACTCTAATCACGTCACTCAGCCGGCTCCTAACCCGGTCTTGAGCAGGCACTAATCACGCAGCTGAGCAGGGACTAATCACACAGCTGATCAGGCACGAGTCAGGCAGCTGAGCAGGGATTAAGCATGCAGCTGAGCAAGCGCTAATCCCTTGATTCAGCAGACCCTGATCACGTGACTGAGCAGGCCCTGATCACGTGGCTGAGCATGCACTGATCACGTGACTGAGCATGCACTGATCACGTGACTGAGAGGCACTGATCACGTGACTGAGAGGCACTGATCACGTGACTGAGCATGCACTGATCACGTGACTGAGAGGCACTGATCACGTGACTGAGAGGCGCTGATCACGTGACTGAGGGGCGCTGATCACGTGACTGAGAGGCGCTGATCACGTGGCTATCATGCACTGATCACGTGCTTCAGGAGGCAATAATCAAAGAGCTGAGCAGGCACTAATCACTTGGCTAAGAGGGCACTAATCACGGAGAGGAGCAGGAAATCGTCAAGGAGCTGAGCAAACTGTAATGAAGTGGTTAAGCAGACTCTAAACACGTGACGCAGCAGGCTCTACACCCGTGACTGAGCAGACACAATTTGGGCAGCTCAGCAGACACCAATGGTGCAGCTCAGCAGACACCAATCATGCAGCTCAGCAGGCAATACTCATGGAGCTGAGCAGGCAGGAATCACTCAGCTCAGCAGGCAAAGATCAAGGAGCTGAGCAGGCACGAATCTCGCAGCTCAGCTGGCAAAAATCAAGGAGCTGAGCAGACTGCCATTAAGTGGCTAAGCAGACTCTAAACACGTGACTCAGCAGGCTTGACACCCGTGACTGAGCACACACGAATCTTGCAGCCCAGCAGACAATACTCCTGGAGCTGAGCAGGCAGGAATCACGCAGCTCAGCAGACAGTAATCAAGGAGCTGAGCAGGCACGAATCACGCAGCTCAGCAGGCAATAATCCTGGAGCTGAGCAAGCAGGAATCACGCAGCTCAGCAGGCAATAATCAAGAAGCAGAGCAGGCAGGAATCAGGCAGCTCAGCAGCCAATAAGCAAGAAGCTAGCAGTCAGGAATCGCGCAGCTCAGCAGGCAATAATCATGGAGCTGAGCTGGCAGGAATCACGCAACTCAGCAGGCAATACTCACGGACCTGAGCAGGCAGGAATCACGCAACTTAGCAGGCAATAATAATTGGAGCTGAAGGCTGTAATGAACTGGATAAGCAGACTCTAATCACGTGATTCAGCCGGCTCCTCTCTGGGGACTGAGCAGGCACTTATTATGCAGCTCAGCAAGCAAAAATCATGGAGCTGAGCAAGCAGGAATCACGCAGCTCAGCAGGCAATAATCAAGAAGCTGAGCAGGCAGGAATCACGCAGCTTAGCAGGCAATAATCATGGAGCTGAGCAGACTGTAATGAAGTGGCTAAGCAGACTCTAATCACGTCACTCAGCCGGCTCCTAACCCGGTCTTGAGCAGGCACTAATCACGCAGCTGAGCAGGGACTAATCACACAGCTGATCAGGCACGAGTCAGGCAGCTGAGCAGGGATTAAGCATGCAGCTGAGCAAGCGCTAATCCCTTGATTCAGCAGACCCTGATCACGTGACTGAGCAGGCCCTGATCACGTGGCTGAGCATGCACTGATCACGTGACTGAGCATGCACTGATCACGTGACTGAGAGGCGCTGATCACGTGACTGAGGGGCGCTGATCACGTGACTGAGCGGCGCTGATCACGTGGCTATCATGCACTGATCACGTGCTTCAGGAGGCAATAATCAAAGAGCTGAGCAGGCACTAATCACTTGGCTAAGAGGGCACTAATCACGGAGAGGAGCAGGAAATCGTCAAGGAGCTGAGCAAACTGTAATGAAGTGGTTAAGCAGACTCTAAACACGTGACGCAGCAGGCTCTACACCCGTGACTGAGCAGACACAATTTGGGCAGCTCAGCAGACACCAATGGTGCAGCTCAGCAGACACCAATCATGCAGCTCAGCAGGCAATACTCATGGAGCTGAGCAGGCAGGAATCACTCAGCTCAGCAGGCAAAGATCAAGGAGCTGAGCAGGCACGAATCTCGCAGCTCAGCTGGCAAAATCAAGGAGCTGAGCAGACTGCCATTAAGTGGCTAAGCAGACTCTAAACACGTGACTCAGCAGGCTTGACACCCGTGACCGAGCACACACGAATCTTGCAGCCCAGCAGACAATACTCCTGGAGCTGAGCAGGCAGGAATCACGCAGCTCAGCAGACAGTAATCAAGGAGCTGAGCAGGCACGAATCACGCAGCTCAGCAGGCAATAATCCTGGAGCTGAGCAAGCAGGAATCACGCAGCTCAGCAGGCTATAATCAAGAAGCAGAGCAGGCAGGAATCAGGCAGCTCAGCAGCCAATAAGCAAGAAGCTAGCAGTCAGGAATCGCGCAGCTCAGCAGGCAATAATCATGGAGCTGAGCAAGCAGGAATCACGCAGCTCAGCAGGCTATAATCAAGAAGCAGAGCAGGCAGGAATCACGCAGCTCAGCAGGCAATAATCATGGAGCTGAGCAAGCAGGAATCACGCAGCTCAGCAGGCAATAATCAAGAAGCTGAGCAGGCAGGAATCACGCAGCTCAGCAGGCAATAATCAAGAAGCTGAGCAGGCAGGAATCACGCAGCTTAGCAGGCAATAATCATGGAGCTGAGCAGACTGTAATGAAGTGGCTAAGCAGACTCTAATCACGTCACTCAGCCGGCTCCTAACCCGGTCTTGAGCAGGCACTAATCACGCAGCTGAGCAGGGACTAATCACACAGCTGATCAGGCACGAGTCAGGCAGCTGAGCAGGGATTAAGCATGCAGCTGAGCAAGCGCTAATCCCTTGATTCAGCAGACCCTGGTCACGTGACTGAGCAGGCCCTGATCACGTGGCTGAGCATGCACTGATCACGTGACTGAGCATGCACTGATCACGTGACTGAGAGGCACTGATCACGTGACTGAGAGGCACTGATCACGTGACTGAGCATGCACTGATCACGTGACTGAGAGGCGCTGATCACGTGACTGAGGGGCGCTGATCACGTGACTGAGAGGCGCTGATCACGTGGCTATCATGCACTGATCACGTGCTTCAGGAGGCAATAATCAAAGAGCTGAGCAGGCACTAATCACTTGGCTAAGAGGGCACTAATCACGGAGAGGAGCAGGAAATCGTCAAGGAGCTGAGCAAACTGTAATGAAGTGGTTAAGCAGACTCTAAACACGTGACGCAGCAGGCTCTACACCCGTGACTGAGCAGACACAATTTGGGCAGCTCAGCAGACACCAATGGTGCAGCTCAGCAGACACCAATCATGCAGCTCAGCAGGCAATACTCATGGAGCTGAGCAGGCAGGAATCACTCAGCTCAGCAGGCAAAGATCAAGGAGCTGAGCAGGCACGAATCTCGCAGCTCAGCTGGCAAAAATCAAGGAGCTGAGCAGACTGCCATTAAGTGGCTAAGCAGACTCTAAACACGTGACTCAGCAGGCTTGACACCCGTGACTGAGCACACACGAATCTTGCAGCCCAGCAGACAATACTCCTGGAGCTGAGCAGGCAGGAATCACGCAGCTCAGCAGACAGTAATCAAGGAGCTGAGCAGGCACGAATCACGCAGCTCAGCAGGCAATAATCCTGGAGCTGAGCAAGCAGGAATCACGCAGCTCAGCAGGCAATAATCAAGAAGCAGAGCAGGCAGGAATCAGGCAGCTCAGCAGCCAATAAGCAAGAAGCTAGCAGTCAGGAATCGCGCAGCTCAGCAGGCAATAATCATGGAGCTGAGCTGGCAGGAATCACGCAACTCAGCAGGCAATACTCACGGACCTGAGCAGGCAGGAATCACGCAACTTAGCAGGCAATAATAATTGGAGCTGAAGGCTGTAATGAACTGGATAAGCAGACTCTAATCACGTGATTCAGCCGGCTCCTCTCTGGGGACTGAGCAGGCACTTATTATGCAGCTCAGCAAGCAAAAATCATGGAGCTGAGCAAGCAGGAATCACGCAGCTCAGCAGGCAATAATCAAGAAGCTGAGCAGGCAGGAATCACGCAGCTTAGCAGGCAATAATCATGGAGCTGAGCAGACTGTAATGAAGTGGCTAAGCAGACTCTAATCACGTCACTCAGCCGGCTCCTAACCCGGTCTTGAGCAGGCACTAATCACGCAGCTGAGCAGGGACTAATCACACAGCTGATCAGGCACGAGTCAGGCAGCTGAGCAGGGATTAAGCATGCAGCTGAGCAAGCGCTAATCCCTTGATTCAGCAGACCCTGATCACGTGACTGAGCAGGCCCTGATCACGTGGCTGAGCATGCACTGATCACGTGACTGAGCATGCACTGATCACGTGACTGAGAGGCACTGATCACGTGACTGAGAGGCACTGATCACGTGACTGAGCATGCACTGATCACGTGACTGAGAGGCGCTGATCACGTGACTGAGGGGCGCTGATCACGTGACTGAGAGGCGCTGATCACGTGGCTATCATGCACTGATCACGTGCTTCAGGAGGCAATAATCAAAGAGCTGAGCAGGCACTAATCACTTGGCTAAGAGGGCACTAATCACGGAGAGGAGCAGGAAATCGTCAAGGAGCTGAGCAAACTGTAATGAAGTGGTTAAGCAGACTCTAAACACGTGACGCAGCAGGCTCTACACCCGTGACTGAGCAGACACAATTTGGGCAGCTCAGCAGACACCAATGGTGCAGCTCAGCAGACACAAATGGTGCAGCTCAGCAGACACCAATCATGCAGCTCAGCAGGCAATACTCATGGAGCTGAGCAGGCAGGAATCACTCAGCTCAGCAGGCAAAGATCAAGGAGCTGAGCAGGCACGAATCTCGCAGCTCAGCTGGCAAAAATCAAGGAGCTGAGCAGACTGCCATTAAGTGGCTAAGCAGACTCTAAACACGTGACTCAGCAGGCTTGACACCCGTGACTGAGCACACACGAATCTTGCAGCCCAGCAGACAATACTCCTGGAGCTGAGCAGGCAGGAATCACGCAGCTCAGCAGACAGTAATCAAGGAGCTGAGCAGGCACGAATCACGCAGCTCAGCAGGCAATAATCCTGGAGCTGAGCAAGCAGGAATCACGCAGCTCAGCAGGCAATAATCAAGAAGCAGAGCAGGCAGGAATCAGGCAGCTCAGCAGCCAATAAGCAAGAAGCTAGCAGTCAGGAATCGCGCAGCTCAGCAGGCAATAATCATGGAGCTGAGCTGGCAGGAATCACGCAACTCAGCAGGCAATACTCACGGACCTGAGCAGGCAGGAATCACGCAACTTAGCAGGCAATAATAATTGGAGCTGAAGGCTGTAATGAACTGGATAAGCAGACTCTAATCACGTGATTCAGCCGGCTCCTCTCTGGGGACTGAGCAGGCACTTATTATGCAGCTCAGCAAGCAAAAATCATGGAGCTGAGCAAGCAGGAATCACGCAGCTCAGCAGGCAATAATCAAGAAGCTGAGCAGGCAGGAATCACGCAGCTTAGCAGGCAATAATCATGGAGCTGAGCAGACTGTAATGAAGTGGCTAAGCAGACTCTAATCACGTCACTCAGCCGGCTCCTAACCCGGTCTTGAGCAGGCACTAATCACGCAGCTGAGCAGGGACTAATCACACAGCTGATCAGGCACGAGTCAGGCAGCTGAGCAGGGATTAAGCATGCAGCTGAGCAAGCGCTAATCCCTTGATTCAGCAGACCCTGATCACGTGACTGAGCAGGCCCTGATCACGTGGCTGAGCATGCACTGATCACGTGACTGAGCATGCACTGATCACGTGACTGAGAGGCACTGATCACGTGACTGAGAGGCACTGATCACGTGACTGAGCATGCACTGATCACGTGACTGAGAGGCACTGATCACGTGACTGAGAGGCGCTGATCACGTGACTGAGGGGCGCTGATCACGTGACTGAGAGGCGCTGATCACGTGGCTATCATGCACTGATCACGTGCTTCAGGAGGCAATAATCAAAGAGCTGAGCAGGCACTAATCACTTGGCTAAGAGGGCACTAATCACGGAGAGGAGCAGGAAATCGTCAAGGAGCTGAGCAAACTGTAATGAAGTGGTTAAGCAGACTCTAAACACGTGACGCAGCAGGCTCTACACCCGTGACTGAGCAGACACAATTTGGGCAGCTCAGCAGACACCAATGGTGCAGCTCAGCAGACACCAATCATGCAGCTCAGCAGGCAATACTCATGGAGCTGAGCAGGCAGGAATCACTCAGCTCAGCAGGCAAAGATCAAGGAGCTGAGCAGGCACGAATCTCGCAGCTCAGCTGGCAAAAATCAAGGAGCTGAGCAGACTGCCATTAAGTGGCTAAGCAGACTCTAAACACGTGACTCAGCAGGCTTGACACCCGTGACTGAGCACACACGAATCTTGCAGCCCAGCAGACAATACTCCTGGAGCTGAGCAGGCAGGAATCACGCAGCTCAGCAGACAGTAATCAAGGAGCTGAGCAGGCACGAATCACGCAGCTCAGCAGGCAATAATCCTGGAGCTGAGCAAGCAGGAATCACGCAGCTCAGCAGGCAATAATCAAGAAGCAGAGCAGGCAGGAATCAGGCAGCTCAGCAGCCAATAAGCAAGAAGCTAGCAGTCAGGAATCGCGCAGCTCAGCAGGCAATAATCATGGAGCTGAGCTGGCAGGAATCACGCAACTCAGCAGGCAATACTCACGGACCTGAGCAGGCAGGAATCACGCAACTTAGCAGGCAATAATAATTGGAGCTGAAGGCTGTAATGAACTGGATAAGCAGACTCTAATCACGTGATTCAGCCGGCTCCTCTCTGGGGACTGAGCAGGCACTTATTATGCAGCTCAGCAAGCAAAAATCATGGAGCTGAGCAAGCAGGAATCACGCAGCTCAGCAGGCAATAATCATGGAGCTGAGCAAACAGGAATCACGCAGCTCAGCATGCAATAATCAAGAAGCTGAGCAGGCAGGAATCACGCAGCTCAGCAGGCAATAAATATGGAGCTGAGCAAGCAGGAATCACGCAGCTCAGCAGGCAATAATCAAGAAGCTGAGCAGGCAGGAATCACGCAGCTTAGCAATAATCAAGAAGCTGAGCAGGCAGGAATCACGCAGCTTAGCAGGCAATAATCATGGAGCTGAGCAGACTGTAATGAAGTGGCTAAGCAGACTCTAATCACGTCACTCAGCCGGCTCCTAACCCGGTCTTGAGCAGGCACTAATCACGCAGCTGAGCAGGGACTAATCACACAGCTGATCAGGCACGAGTCAGGCAGCTGAGCAGGGATTAAGCATGCAGCTGAGCAAGCGCTAATCCCTTGATTCAGCAGACCCTGATCACGTGACTGAGCAGGCCCTGATCACGTGGCTGAGCATGCACTGATCACGTGACTGAGCATGCACTGATCACGTGACTGAGAGGCACTGATCACGTGACTGAGAGGCACTGATCACGTGACTGAGCATGCACTGATCACGTGACTGAGAGGCACTGATCACGTGACTGAGAGGCGCTGATCACGTGACTGAGGGGCGCTGATCACGTGACTGAGAGGCGCTGATCACGTGGCTATCATGCACTGATCACGTGCTTCAGGAGGCAATAATCAAAGAGCTGAGCAGGCACTAATCACTTGGCTAAGAGGGCACTAATCACGGAGAGGAGCAGGAAATCGTCAAGGAGCTGAGCAAACTGTAATGAAGTGGTTAAGCAGACTCTAAACACGTGACGCAGCAGGCTCTACACCCGTGACTGAGCAGACACAATTTGGGCAGCTCAGCAGACACCAATGGTGCAGCTCAGCAGACACCAATCATGCAGCTCAGCAGGCAATACTCATGGAGCTGAGCAGGCAGGAATCACTCAGCTCAGCAGGCAAAGATCAAGGAGCTGAGCAGGCACGAATCTCGCAGCTCAGCTGGCAAAAATCAAGGAGCTGAGCAGACTGCCATTAAGTGGCTAAGCAGACTCTAAACACGTGACTCAGCAGGCTTGACACCCGTGACTGAGCACACACGAATCTTGCAGCCCAGCAGACAATACTCCTGGAGCTGAGCAGGCAGGAATCACGCAGCTCAGCAGACAGTAATCAAGGAGCTGAGCAGGCACGAATCACGCAGCTCCGCAGGCAATAATCCTGGAGCTGAGCAAGCAGGAATCACGCAGCTCAGCAGGCAATAATCAAGAAGCAGAGCAGGCAGGAATCAGGCAGCTCAGCAGCCAATAAGCAAGAAGCTAGCAGTCAGGAATCGCGCAGCTCAGCAGGCAATAATCATGGAGCTGAGCTGGCAGGAATCACGCAACTTAGCAGGCAATAATAATTGGAGCTGAAGGCTGTAATGAACTGGATAAGCAGACTCTAATCACGTGATTCAGCCGGCTCCTCTCTGGGGACTGAGCAGGCACTTATTATGCAGCTCAGCAAGCAAAAATCATGGAGCTGAGCAAGCAGGAATCACGCAGCTCAGCAGGCAATAATCATGGAGCTGAGCAAACAGGAATCACGCAGCTCAGCATGCAATAATCAAGAAGCTGAGCAGGCAGGAATCACGCAGCTCAGCAGGCAATAAATATGGAGCTGAGCAAGCAGGAATCACGCAGCTCAGCAGGCAATAATCAAGAAGCTGAGCAGGCAGGAATCACGCAGCTTAGCAGGCAATAATCATGGAGCTGAGCAGACTGTAATGAAGTGGCTAAGCAGACTCTAATCACGTCACTCAGCCGGCTCCTAACCCGGTCTTGAGCAGGCACTAATCACGCAGCTGAGCAGGGACTAATCACACAGCTGATCAGGCACGAGTCAGGCAGCTGAGCAGGGATTAAGCATGCAGCTGAGCAAGCGCTAATCCCTTGATTCAGCAGACCCTGATCACGTGACTGAGCAGGCCCTGATCACGTGGCTGAGCATGCACTGATCACGTGACTGAGCATGCACTGATCACGTGACTGAGAGGCACTGATCACGTGACTGAGAGGCACTGATCACGTGACTGAGCATGCACTGATCACGTGACTGAGAGGCACTGATCACGTGACTGAGAGGCGCTGATCACGTGACTGAGGGGCGCTGATCACGTGACTGAGAGGCGCTGATCACGTGGCTATCATGCACTGATCACGTGCTTCAGGAGGCAATAATCAAAGAGCTGAGCAGGCACTAATCACTTGGCTAAGAGGGCACTAATCACGGAGAGGAGCAGGAAATCGTCAAGGAGCTGAGCAAACTGTAATGAAGTGGTTAAGCAGACTCTAAACACGTGACGCAGCAGGCTCTACACCCGTGACTGAGCAGACACAATTTGGGCAGCTCAGCAGACACCAATGGTGCAGCTCAGCAGACACCAATCATGCAGCTCAGCAGGCAATACTCATGGAGCTGAGCAGGCAGGAATCACTCAGCTCAGCAGGCAAAGATCAAGGAGCTGAGCAGGCACGAATCTCGCAGCTCAGCTGGCAAAAATCAAGGAGCTGAGCAGACTGCCATTAAGTGGCTAAGCAGACTCTAAACACGTGACTCAGCAGGCTTGACACCCGTGACTGAGCACACACGAATCTTGCAGCCCAGCAGACAATACTCCTGGAGCTGAGCAGGCAGGAATCACGCAGCTCAGCAGACAGTAATCAAGGAGCTGAGCAGGCACGAATCACGCAGCTCAGCAGGCAATAATCCTGGAGCTGAGCAAGCAGGAATCACGCAGCTCAGCAGGCAATAATCAAGAAGCAGAGCAGGCAGGAATCAGGCAGCTCAGCAGCCAATAAGCAAGAAGCTAGCAGTCAGGAATCGCGCAGCTCAGCAGGCAATAATCATGGAGCTGAGCTGGCAGGAATCACGCAACTCAGCAGGCAATACTCACGGACCTGAGCAGGCAGGAATCACGCAACTTAGCAGGCAATAATAATTGGAGCTGAAGGCTGTAATGAACTGGATAAGCAGACTCTAATCACGTGATTCAGCCGGCTCCTCTCTGGGGACTGAGCAGGCACTTATTATGCAGCTCAGCAAGCAAAAATCATGGAGCTGAGCAAGCAGGAATCACGCAGCTCAGCAGGCAATAATCATGGAGCTGAGCAAACAGGAATCACGCAGCTCAGCATGCAATAATCAAGAAGCTGAGCAGGCAGGAATCACGCAGCTCAGCAGGCAATAAATATGGAGCTGAGCAAGCAGGAATCACGCAGCTCAGCAGGCAATAATCAAGAAGCTGAGCAGGCAGGAATCACGCAGCTTCAGCAGGCAGGCATAATCATGGAGCTGAGCAGACTGTAATGAAGTGGCTAAGCAGACTCTAATCACGTCACTCAGCCGGCTCCTAACCCGGTCTTGAGCAGGCACTAATCACGCAGCTGAGCAGGGACTAATCACACAGCTGATCAGGCACGAGTCAGGCAGCTGAGCAGGGATTAAGCATGCAGCTGAGCAAGCGCTAATCCCTTGATTCAGCAGACCCTGATCACGTGACTGAGCAGGCCCTGATCACGTGGCTGAGCATGCACTGATCACGTGACTGAGCATGCACTGATCACGTGACTGAGAGGCACTGATCACGTGACTGAGAGGCACTGATCACGTGACTGAGCATGCACTGATCACGTGACTGAGAGGCACTGATCACGTGACTGAGAGGCGCTGATCACGTGACTGAGGGGCGCTGATCACGTGACTGAGAGGCGCTGATCACGTGGCTATCATGCACTGATCACGTGCTTCAGGAGGCAATAATCAAAGAGCTGAGCAGGCACTAATCACTTGGCTAAGAGGGCACTAATCACGGAGAGGAGCAGGAAATCGTCAAGGAGCTGAGCAAACTGTAATGAAGTGGTTAAGCAGACTCTAAACACGTGACGCAGCAGGCTCTACACCCGTGACTGAGCAGACACAATTTGGGCAGCTCAGCAGACACCAATGGTGCAGCTCAGCAGACACCAATCATGCAGCTCAGCAGGCAATACTCATGGAGCTGAGCAGGCAGGAATCACTCAGCTCAGCAGGCAAAGATCAAGGAGCTGAGCAGGCACGAATCTCGCAGCTCAGCTGGCAAAAATCAAGGAGCTGAGCAGACTGCCATTAAGTGGCTAAGCAGACTCTAAACACGTGACTCAGCAGGCTTGACACCCGTGACTGAGCACACACGAATCTTGCAGCCCAGCAGACAATACTCCTGGAGCTGAGCAGGCAGGAATCACGCAGCTCAGCAGACAGTAATCAAGGAGCTGAGCAGGCACGAATCACGCAGCTCAGCAGGCAATAATCCTGGAGCTGAGCAAGCAGGAATCACGCAGCTCAGCAGGCAATAATCAAGAAGCAGAGCAGGCAGGAATCAGGCAGCTCAGCAGCCAATAAGCAAGAAGCTAGCAGTCAGGAATCGCGCAGCTCAGCAGGCAATAATCATGGAGCTGAGCTGGCAGGAATCACGCAACTTAGCAGGCAATAATAATTGGAGCTGAAGGCTGTAATGAACTGGATAAGCAGACTCTAATCACGTGATTCAGCCGGCTCCTCTCTGGGGACTGAGCAGGCACTTATTATGCAGCTCAGCAAGCAAAAATCATGGAGCTGAGCAAGCAGGAATCACGCAGCTCAGCAGGCAATAATCATGGAGCTGAGCAAACAGGAATCACGCAGCTCAGCATGCAATAATCAAGAAGCTGAGCAGGCAGGAATCACGCAGCTCAGCAGGCAATAAATATGGAGCTGAGCAAGCAGGAATCACGCAGCTCAGCAGGCAATAATCAAGAAGCTGAGCAGGCAGGAATCACGCAGCTTAGCAGGCAATAATCATGGAGCTGAGCAGACTGTAATGAAGTGGCTAAGCAGACTCTAATCACGTCACTCAGCCGGCTCCTAACCCGGTCTTGAGCAGGCACTAATCACGCAGCTGAGCAGGGACTAATCACACAGCTGATCAGGCACGAGTCAGGCAGCTGAGCAGGGATTAAGCATGCAGCTGAGCAAGCGCTAATCCCTTGATTCAGCAGACCCTGATCACGTGACTGAGCAGGCCCTGATCACGTGGCTGAGCATGCACTGATCACGTGACTGAGCATGCACTGATCACGTGACTGAGAGGCACTGATCACGTGACTGAGAGGCACTGATCACGTGACTGAGCATGCACTGATCACGTGACTGAGAGGCACTGATCACGTGACTGAGAGGCGCTGATCACGTGACTGAGGGGCGCTGATCACGTGACTGAGAGGCGCTGATCACGTGGCTATCATGCACTGATCACGTGCTTCAGGAGGCAATAATCAAAGAGCTGAGCAGGCACTAATCACTTGGCTAAGAGGGCACTAATCACGGAGAGGAGCAGGAAATCGTCAAGGAGCTGAGCAAACTGTAATGAAGTGGTTAAGCAGACTCTAAACACGTGACGCAGCAGGCTCTACACCCGTGACTGAGCAGACACAATTTGGGCAGCTCAGCAGACACCAATGGTGCAGCTCAGCAGACACCAATCATGCAGCTCAGCAGGCAATACTCATGGAGCTGAGCAGGCAGGAATCACTCAGCTCAGCAGGCAAAGATCAAGGAGCTGAGCAGGCACGAATCTCGCAGCTCAGCTGGCAAAAATCAAGGAGCTGAGCAGACTGCCATTAAGTGGCTAAGCAGACTCTAAACACGTGACTCAGCAGGCTTGACACCCGTGACTGAGCACACACGAATCTTGCAGCCCAGCAGACAATACTCCTGGAGCTGAGCAGGCAGGAATCACGCAGCTCAGCAGACAGTAATCAAGGAGCTGAGCAGGCACGAATCACGCAGCTCAGCAGGCAATAATCCTGGAGCTGAGCAAGCAGGAATCACGCAGCTCAGCAGGCAATAATCAAGAAGCAGAGCAGGCAGGAATCAGGCAGCTCAGCAGCCAATAAGCAAGAAGCTAGCAGTCAGGAATCGCGCAGCTCAGCAGGCAATAATCATGGAGCTGAGCTGGCAGGAATCACGCAACTCAGCAGGCAATACTCACGGACCTGAGCAGGCAGGAATCACGCAACTTAGCAGGCAATAATAATTGGAGCTGAAGGCTGTAATGAACTGGATAAGCAGACTCTAATCACGTGATTCAGCCGGCTCCTCTCTGGGGACTGAGCAGGCACTTATTATGCAGCTCAGCAAGCAAAAATCATGGAGCTGAGCAAGCAGGAATCACGCAGCTCAGCAGGCAATAATCATGGAGCTGAGCAAACAGGAATCACGCAGCTCAGCATGCAATAATCAAGAAGCTGAGCAGGCAGGAATCACGCAGCTCAGCAGGCAATAAATATGGAGCTGAGCAAGCAGGAATCACGCAGCTCAGCAGGCAATAATCAAGAAGCTGAGCAGGCAGGAATCACGCAGCTTAGCAGGCAATAATCATGGAGCTGAGCAGACTGTAATGAAGTGGCTAAGCAGACTCTAATCACGTCACTCAGCCGGCTCCTAACCCGGTCTTGAGCAGGCACTAATCACGCAGCTGAGCAGGGACTAATCACACAGCTGATCAGGCACGAGTCAGGCAGCTGAGCAGGGATTAAGCATGCAGCTGAGCAAGCGCTAATCCCTTGATTCAGCAGACCCTGATCACGTGACTGAGCAGGCCCTGATCACGTGGCTGAGCATGCACTGATCACGTGACTGAGCATGCACTGATCACGTGACTGAGAGGCACTGATCACGTGACTGAGAGGCACTGATCACGTGACTGAGCATGCACTGATCACGTGACTGAGAGGCACTGATCACGTGACTGAGAGGCGCTGATCACGTGACTGAGGGCGCTGATCACGTGACTGAGAGGCGCTGATCACGTGGCTATCATGCACTGATCACGTGCTTCAGGAGGCAATAATCAAAGAGCTGAGCAGGCACTAATCACTTGGCTAAGAGGGCACTAATCACGGAGAGGAGCAGGAAATCGTCAAGGAGCTGAGCAAACTGTAATGAAGTGGTTAAGCAGACTCTAAACACGTGACGCAGCAGGCTCTACACCCGTGACTGAGCAGACACAATTTGGGCAGCTCAGCAGACACCAATGGTGCAGCTCAGCAGACACCAATCATGCAGCTCAGCAGGCAATACTCATGGAGCTGAGCAGGCAGGAATCACTCAGCTCAGCAGGCAAAGATCAAGGAGCTGAGCAGGCACGAATCTCGCAGCTCAGCTGGCAAAAATCAAGGAGCTGAGCAGACTGCCATTAAGTGGCTAAGCAGACTCTAAACACGTGACTCAGCAGGCTTGACACCCGTGACTGAGCACACACGAATCTTGCAGCCCAGCAGACAATACTCCTGGAGCTGAGCAGGCAGGAATCACGCAGCTCAGCAGACAGTAATCAAGGAGCTGAGCAGGCACGAATCACGCAGCTCAGCAGGCAATAATCCTGGAGCTGAGCAAGCAGGAATCACGCAGCTCAGCAGGCAATAATCAAGAAGCAGAGCAGGCAGGAATCAGGCAGCTCAGCAGCCAATAAGCAAGAAGCTAGCAGTCAGGAATCGCGCAGCTCAGCAGGCAATAATCATGGAGCTGAGCTGGCAGGAATCACGCAACTCAGCAGGCAATACTCACGGACTGAAGGCAGGAATGAACTGGATAAGCAGACTCTAATCACGTGATTCAGCCGGCTCCTCTCTGGACTGAGCAGGCACTCTAATGCAGCTCAGCAAGCAAAAATCATGGAGCTGAGCAAGCAGGAATCACGCAGCTCAGCAGGCAATCATGGAGCTGAGCAAGCAGGAATCACGCAGCTCAGCAGGCAATAATCATGGAGCTGAGCAAACAGGAATCACGCAGCTCAGCATGCAATAATCAAGAAGCTGAGCAGGCAGGAATCACGCAGCTCAGCAGGCAATAAATATGGAGCTGAGCAAGCAGGAATCACGCAGCTCAGCAGGCAATAATCAAGAAGCTGAGCAGGCAGGAATCACGCAGCTTAGCAGGCAATAATCATGGAGCTGAGCAGACTGTAATGAAGTGGCTAAGCAGACTCTAATCACGTCACTCAGCCGGCTCCTAACCCGGTCTTGAGCAGGCACTAATCACGCAGCTGAGCAGGGACTAATCACACAGCTGATCAGGCACGAGTCAGGCAGCTGAGCAGGGATTAAGCATGCAGCTGAGCAAGCGCTAATCCCTTGATTCAGCAGACCCTGATCACGTGACTGAGCAGGCCCTGATCACGTGGCTGAGCATGCACTGATCACGTGACTGAGCATGCACTGATCACGTGACTGAGAGGCACTGATCACGTGACTGAGAGGCACTGATCACGTGACTGAGCATGCACTGATCACGTGACTGAGAGGCACTGATCACGTGACTGAGAGGCGCTGATCACGTGACTGAGGGGCGCTGATCACGTGACTGAGAGGCGCTGATCACGTGGCTATCATGCACTGATCACGTGCTTCAGGAGGCAATAATCAAAGAGCTGAGCAGGCACTAATCACTTGGCTAAGAGGGCACTAATCACGGAGAGGAGCAGGAAATCGTCAAGGAGCTGAGCAAACTGTAATGAAGTGGTTAAGCAGACTCTAAACACGTGACGCAGCAGGCTCTACACCCGTGACTGAGCAGACACAATTTGGGCAGCTCAGCAGACACCAATGGTGCAGCTCAGCAGACACCAATCATGCAGCTCAGCAGGCAATACTCATGGAGCTGAGCAGGCAGGAATCACTCAGCTCAGCAGGCAAAGATCAAGGAGCTGAGCAGGCACGAATCTCGCAGCTCAGCTGGCAAAAATCAAGGAGCTGAGCAGACTGCCATTAAGTGGCTAAGCAGACTCTAAACACGTGACTCAGCAGGCTTGACACCCGTGACTGAGCACACACGAATCTTGCAGCCCAGCAGACAATACTCCTGGAGCTGAGCAGGCAGGAATCACGCAGCTCAGCAGACAGTAATCAAGGAGCTGAGCAGGCACGAATCACGCAGCTCAGCAGGCAATAATCCTGGAGCTGAGCAAGCAGGAATCACGCAGCTCAGCAGGCAATAATCAAGAAGCAGAGCAGGCAGGAATCAGGCAGCTCAGCAGCCAATAAGCAAGAAGCTAGCAGTCAGGAATCGCGCAGCTCAGCAGGCAATAATCATGGAGCTGAGCTGGCAGGAATCACGCAACTCAGCAGGCAATACTCACGGACCTGAGCAGGCAGGAATCACGCAACTTAGCAGGCAATAATAATTGGAGCTGAAGGCTGTAATGAACTGGATAAGCAGACTCTAATCACGTGATTCAGCCGGCTCCTCTCTGGGGACTGAGCAGGCACTTATTATGCAGCTCAGCAAGCAAAAATCATGGAGCTGAGCAAGCAGGAATCACGCAGCTCAGCATGCAATAATCAAGAAGCTGAGCAGGCAGGAATCACGCAGCTCAGCAGGCAATAAATATGGAGCTGAGCAAGCAGGAATCACGCAGCTCAGCAGGCAATAATCAAGAAGCTGAGCAGGCAGGAATCACGCAGCTTAGCAGGCAATAATCATGGAGCTGAGCAGACTGTAATGAAGTGGCTAAGCAGACTCTAATCACGTCACTCAGCCGGCTCCTAACCCGGTCTTGAGCAGGCACTAATCACGCAGCTGAGCAGGGACTAATCACACAGCTGATCAGGCACGAGTCAGGCAGCTGAGCAGGGATTAAGCATGCAGCTGAGCAAGCGCTAATCCCTTGATTCAGCAGACCCTGATCACGTGACTGAGCAGGCCCTGATCACGTGGCTGAGCATGCACTGATCACGTGACTGAGCATGCACTGATCACGTGACTGAGAGGCACTGATCACGTGACTGAGAGGCACTGATCACGTGACTGAGCATGCACTGATCACGTGACTGAGAGGCACTGATCACGTGACTGAGAGGCGCTGATCACGTGACTGAGGGGCGCTGATCACGTGACTGAGAGGCGCTGATCACGTGGCTATCATGCACTGATCACGTGCTTCAGGAGGCAATAATCAAAGAGCTGAGCAGGCACTAATCACTTGGCTAAGAGGGCACTAATCACGGAGAGGAGCAGGAAATCGTCAAGGAGCTGAGCAAACTGTAATGAAGTGGTTAAGCAGACTCTAAACACGTGACGCAGCAGGCTCTACACCCGTGACTGAGCAGACACAATTTGGGCAGCTCAGCAGACACCAATGGTGCAGCTCAGCAGACACCAATCATGCAGCTCAGCAGGCAATACTCATGGAGCTGAGCAGGCAGGAATCACTCAGCTCAGCAGGCAAAGATCAAGGAGCTGAGCAGGCACGAATCTCGCAGCTCAGCTGGCAAAAATCAAGGAGCTGAGCAGACTGCCATTAAGTGGCTAAGCAGACTCTAAACACGTGACTCAGCAGGCTTGACACCCGTGACTGAGCACACACGAATCTTGCAGCCCAGCAGACAATACTCCTGGAGCTGAGCAGGCAGGAATCACGCAGCTCAGCAGACAGTAATCAAGGAGCTGAGCAGGCACGAATCACGCAGCTCAGCAGGCAATAATCCTGGAGCTGAGCAAGCAGGAATCACGCAGCTCAGCAGGCAATAATCAAGAAGCAGAGCAGGCAGGAATCAGGCAGCTCAGCAGCCAATAAGCAAGAAGCTAGCAGTCAGGAATCGCGCAGCTCAGCAGGCAATAATCATGGAGCTGAGCTGGCAGGAATCAGCAGCAATCAAGCAGAGCAGGCAGGAATCAGCAGGCAGCCAATAAGCGCTAGCAGTCAGGAATCGCTCAGCAGGCAATAATCATGGAGCTGAGCTGGCAGGAATCACGCAACTCAGCAGGCAATACTCACGGACCTGAGCAGGCAGGAATCACGCATAATAATTGGAGCTGAAGGCTGTAATGAACTGGATAAGCAGACTCTAATCACGTGATTCAGCCGGCTCCTCTCTGGGGACTGAGCAGGCACTTATTATGCAGCTCAGCAAGCAAAAATCATGGAGCTGAGCAAGCAGGAATCACGCAGCTCAGCAGGCAATAATCATGGAGCTGAGCAAACAGGAATCACGCAGCTCAGCATGCAATAATCAAGAAGCTGAGCAGGCAGGAATCACGCAGCTCAGCAGGCAATAAATATGGAGCTGAGCAAGCAGGAATCACGCAGCTCAGCAGGCAATAATCAAGAAGCTGAGCAGGCAGGAATCACGCAGCTTAGCAGGCAATAATCATGGAGCTGAGCAGACTGTAATGAAGTGGCTAAGCAGACTCTAATCACGTCACTCAGCCGGCTCCTAACCCGGTCTTGAGCAGGCACTAATCACGCAGCTGAGCAGGGACTAATCACACAGCTGATCAGGCACGAGTCAGGCAGCTGAGCAGGGATTAAGCATGCAGCTGAGCAAGCGCTAATCCCTTGATTCAGCAGACCCTGATCACGTGACTGAGCAGGCCCTGATCACGTGGCTGAGCATGCACTGATCACGTGACTGAGCATGCACTGATCACGTGACTGAGAGGCACTGATCACGTGACTGAGAGGCACTGATCACGTGACTGAGCATGCACTGATCACGTGACTGAGAGGCACTGATCACGTGACTGAGAGGCGCTGATCACGTGACTGAGGGGCGCTGATCACGTGACTGAGAGGCGCTGATCACGTGGCTATCATGCACTGATCACGTGCTTCAGGAGGCAATAATCAAAGAGCTGAGCAGGCACTAATCACTTGGCTAAGAGGGCACTAATCACGGAGAGGAGCAGGAAATCGTCAAGGAGCTGAGCAAACTGTAATGAAGTGGTTAAGCAGACTCTAAACACGTGACGCAGCAGGCTCTACACCCGTGACTGAGCAGACACAATTTGGGCAGCTCAGCAGACACCAATGGTGCAGCTCAGCAGACACCAATCATGCAGCTCAGCAGGCAATACTCATGGAGCTGAGCAGGCAGGAATCACTCAGCTCAGCAGGCAAAGATCAAGGAGCTGAGCAGGCACGAATCTCGCAGCTCAGCTGGCAAAAATCAAGGAGCTGAGCAGACTGCCATTAAGTGGCTAAGCAGACTCTAAACACGTGACTCAGCAGGCTTGACACCCGTGACTGAGCACACACGAATCTTGCAGCCCAGCAGACAATACTCCTGGAGCTGAGCAGGCAGGAATCACGCAGCTCAGCAGACAGTAATCAAGGAGCTGAGCAGGCACGAATCACGCAGCTCCGCAGGCAATAATCCTGGAGCTGAGCAAGCAGGAATCACGCAGCTCAGCAGGCAATAATCAAGAAGCAGAGCAGGCAGGAATCAGGCAGCTCAGCAGCCAATAAGCAAGAAGCTAGCAGTCAGGAATCGCGCAGCTCAGCAGGCAATAATCATGGAGCTGAGCTGGCAGGAATCACGCAACTCAGCAGGCAATACTCACGGACCTGAGCAGGCAGGAATCACGCAACTTAGCAGGCAATAATAATTGGAGCTGAAGGCTGTAATGAACTGGATAAGCAGACTCTAATCACGTGATTCAGCCGGCTCCTCTCTGGGGACTGAGCAGGCACTTATTATGCAGCTCAGCAAGCAAAAATCATGGAGCTGAGCAAGCAGGAATCACGCAGCTCAGCATGCAATAATCAAGAAGCTGAGCAGGCAGGAATCACGCAGCTCAGCAGGCAATAAATATGGAGCTGAGCAAGCAGGAATCACGCAGCTCAGCAGGCAATAATCAAGAAGCTGAGCAGGCAGGAATCACGCAGCTTAGCAGGCAATAATCATGGAGCTGAGCAGACTGTAATGAAGTGGCTAAGCAGACTCTAATCACGTCACTCAGCCGGCTCCTAACCCGGTCTTGAGCAGGCACTAATCACGCAGCTGAGCAGGGACTAATCACACAGCTGATCAGGCACGAGTCAGGCAGCTGAGCAGGGATTAAGCATGCAGCTGAGCAAGCGCTAATCCCTTGATTCAGCAGACCCTGATCACGTGACTGAGCAGGCCCTGATCACGTGGCTGAGCATGCACTGATCACGTGACTGAGCATGCACTGATCACGTGACTGAGAGGCACTGATCACGTGACTGAGAGGCACTGATCACGTGACTGAGCATGCACTGATCACGTGACTGAGAGGCACTGATCACGTGACTGAGAGGCGCTGATCACGTGACTGAGGGGCGCTGATCACGTGACTGAGAGGCGCTGATCACGTGGCTATCATGCACTGATCACGTGCTTCAGGAGGCAATAATCAAAGAGCTGAGCAGGCACTAATCACTTGGCTAAGAGGGCACTAATCACGGAGAGGAGCAGGAAATCGTCAAGGAGCTGAGCAAACTGTAATGAAGTGGTTAAGCAGACTCTAAACACGTGACGCAGCAGGCTCTACACCCGTGACTGAGCAGACACAATTTGGGCAGCTCAGCAGACACCAATGGTGCAGCTCAGCAGACACCAATCATGCAGCTCAGCAGGCAATACTCATGGAGCTGAGCAGGCAGGAATCACTCAGCTCAGCAGGCAAAGATCAAGGAGCTGAGCAGGCACGAATCTCGCAGCTCAGCTGGCAAAAATCAAGGAGCTGAGCAGACTGCCATTAAGTGGCTAAGCAGACTCTAAACACGTGACTCAGCAGGCTTGACACCCGTGACTGAGCACACACGAATCTTGCAGCCCAGCAGACAATACTCCTGGAGCTGAGCAGGCAGGAATCACGCAGCTCAGCAGACAGTAATCAAGGAGCTGAGCAGGCACGAATCACGCAGCTCAGCAGGCAATCCTGGAGCTGAGCAAGCAGGAATCACGCAGCTCAGCAGGCAATAATCAAGAAGCAGAGCAGGCAGGAATCAGGCAGCTCAGCAGCCAATAAGCAAGAAGCTAGCAGTCAGGAATCGCGCAGCTCAGCAGGCAATAATCATGGAGCTGAGCTGGCAGGAATCACGCAGCTCAGCAGGCAATACTCAAGAAGCAGAGCAGGCAGGAATCAGGCAGCTCAGCAGCCAATAAGCAAGAAGCTAGCAGTCAGGAATCGCGCAGCTCAGCAGGCAATAATCATGGAGCTGAGCTGGCAGGAATCACGCAACTCAGCAGGCAATACTCACGGACCTGAGCAGGCAGGAATCACGCAACTTAGCAGGCAATAATAATTGGAGCTGAAGGCTGTAATGAACTGGATAAGCAGACTCTAATCACGTGATTCAGCCGGCTCCTCTCTGGGGACTGAGCAGGCACTTATTATGCAGCTCAGCAAGCAAAAATCATGGAGCTGAGCAAGCAGGAATCACGCAGCTCAGCAGGCAATAATCATGGAGCTGAGCAAACAGGAATCACGCAGCTCAGCATGCAATAATCAAGAGCAGCAGGAATGCAGCTCAGCAGGCAATAATCATGGAGCTGAGCAGGAATCACGCAGCTCAGCAGGCAATAAATATGGAGCTGAGCAAGCAGGAATCACGCAGCTCAGCAGGCAATAATCAAGAAGCTGAGCAGGCAGGAATCACGCAGCTTAGCAGGCAATAATCATGGAGCTGAGCAGACTGTAATGAAGTGGCTAAGCAGACTCTAATCACGTCACTCAGCCGGCTCCTAACCCGGTCTTGAGCAGGCACTAATCACGCAGCTGAGCAGGGACTAATCACACAGCTGATCAGGCACGAGTCAGGCAGCTGAGCAGGGATTAAGCATGCAGCTGAGCAAGCGCTAATCCCTTGATTCAGCAGACCCTGATCACGTGACTGAGCAGGCCCTGATCACGTGGCTGAGCATGCACTGATCACGTGACTGAGCATGCACTGATCACGTGACTGAGAGGCACTGATCACGTGACTGAGAGGCACTGATCACGTGACTGAGCATGCACTGATCACGTGACTGAGAGGCACTGATCACGTGACTGAGAGGCGCTGATCACGTGACTGAGGGGCGCTGATCACGTGACTGAGAGGCGCTGATCACGTGGCTATCATGCACTGATCACGTGCTTCAGGAGGCAATAATCAAAGAGCTGAGCAGGCACTAATCACTTGGCTAAGAGGGCACTAATCACGGAGAGGAGCAGGAAATCGTCAAGGAGCTGAGCAAACTGTAATGAAGTGGTTAAGCAGACTCTAAACACGTGACGCAGCAGGCTCTACACCCGTGACTGAGCAGACACAATTTGGGCAGCTCAGCAGACACCAATGGTGCAGCTCAGCAGACACCAATCATGCAGCTCAGCAGGCAATACTCATGGAGCTGAGCAGGCAGGAATCACTCAGCTCAGCAGGCAAAGATCAAGGAGCTGAGCAGGCACGAATCTCGCAGCTCAGCTGGCAAAAATCAAGGAGCTGAGCAGACTGCCATTAAGTGGCTAAGCAGACTCTAAACACGTGACTCAGCAGGCTTGACACCCGTGACTGAGCACACACGAATCTTGCAGCCCAGCAGACAATACTCCTGGAGCTGAGCAGGCAGGAATCACGCAGCTCAGCAGACAGTAATCAAGGAGCTGAGCAGGCACGAATCACGCAGCTCAGCAGGCAATAATCCTGGAGCTGAGCAAGCAGGAATCACGCAGCTCAGCAGGCAATAATCAAGAAGCAGAGCAGGCAGGAATCAGGCAGCTCAGCAGCCAATAAGCAAGAAGCTAGCAGTCAGGAATCGCGCAGCTCAGCAGGCAATAATCATGGAGCTGAGCTGGCAGGAATCACGCAACTCAGCAGGCAATACTCACGGACCTGAGCAGGCAGGAATCACGCAACTTAGCAGGCAATAATAATTGGAGCTGAAGGCTGTAATGAACTGGATAAGCAGACTCTAATCACGTGATTCAGCCGGCTCCTCTCTGGGGACTGAGCAGGCACTTATTATGCAGCTCAGCAAGCAAAAATCATGGAGCTGAGCAAGCAGGAATCACGCAGCTCAGCAGGCAATAATCATGGAGCTGAGCAAACAGGAATCACGCAGCTCAGCATGCAATAATCAAGAAGCTGAGCAGGCAGGAATCACGCAGCTCAGCAGGCAATAAATATGGAGCTGAGCAAGCAGGAATCACGCAGCTCAGCAGGCAATAATCAAGAAGCTGAGCAGGCAGGAATCACGCAGCTTAGCAGGCAATAATCATGGAGCTGAGCAGACTGTAATGAAGTGGCTAAGCAGACTCTAATCACGTCACTCAGCCGGCTCCTAACCCGGTCTTGAGCAGGCACTAATCACGCAGCTGAGCAGGGACTAATCACACAGCTGATCAGGCACGAGTCAGGCAGCTGAGCAGGGATTAAGCATGCAGCTGAGCAAGCGCTAATCCCTTGATTCAGCAGACCCTGATCACGTGACTGAGCAGGCCCTGATCACGTGGCTGAGCATGCACTGATCACGTGACTGAGCATGCACTGATCACGTGACTGAGAGGCACTGATCACGTGACTGAGAGGCACTGATCACGTGACTGAGCATGCACTGATCACGTGACTGAGAGGCACTGATCACGTGACTGAGAGGCGCTGATCACGTGACTGAGGGGCGCTGATCACGTGACTGAGAGGCGCTGATCACGTGGCTATCATGCACTGATCACGTGCTTCAGGAGGCAATAATCAAAGAGCTGAGCAGGCACTAATCACTTGGCTAAGAGGGCACTAATCACGGAGAGGAGCAGGAAATCGTCAAGGAGCTGAGCAAACTGTAATGAAGTGGTTAAGCAGACTCTAAACACGTGACGCAGCAGGCTCTACACCCGTGACTGAGCAGACACAATTTGGGCAGCTCAGCAGACACCAATGGTGCAGCTCAGCAGACACCAATCATGCAGCTCAGCAGGCAATACTCATGGAGCTGAGCAGGCAGGAATCACTCAGCTCAGCAGGCAAAGATCAAGGAGCTGAGCAGGCACGAATCTCGCAGCTCAGCTGGCAAAAATCAAGGAGCTGAGCAGACTGCCATTAAGTGGCTAAGCAGACTCTAAACACGTGACTCAGCAGGCTTGACACCCGTGACTGAGCACACACGAATCTTGCAGCCCAGCAGACAATACTCCTGGAGCTGAGCAGGCAGGAATCACGCAGCTCAGCAGACAGTAATCAAGGAGCTGAGCAGGCACGAATCACGCAGCTCAGCAGGCAATAATCCTGGAGCTGAGCAAGCAGGAATCACGCAGCTCAGCAGGCAATAATCAAGAAGCAGAGCAGGCAGGAATCAGGCAGCTCAGCAGCCAATAAGCAAGAAGCTAGCAGTCAGGAATCGCGCAGCTCAGCAGGCAATAATCATGGAGCTGAGCTGGCAGGAATCACGCAACTCAGCAGGCAATACTCACGGACCTGAGCAGGCAGGAATCACGCAACTTAGCAGGCAATAATAATTGGAGCTGAAGGCTGTAATGAACTGGATAAGCAGACTCTAATCACGTGATTCAGCCGGCTCCTCTCTGGGGACTGAGCAGGCACTTATTATGCAGCTCAGCAAGCAAAAATCATGGAGCTGAGCAAGCAGGAATCACGCAGCTCAGCATGCAATAATCAAGAAGCTGAGCAGGCAGGAATCACGCAGCTCAGCAGGCAATAAATATGGAGCTGAGCAAGCAGGAATCACGCAGCTCAGCAGGCAATAATCAAGAAGCTGAGCAGGCAGGAATCACGCAGCTTAGCAGGCAATAATCATGGAGCTGAGCAGACTGTAATGAAGTGGCTAAGCAGACTCTAATCACGTCACTCAGCCGGCTCCTAACCCGGTCTTGAGCAGGCACTAATCACGCAGCTGAGCAGGGACTAATCACACAGCTGATCAGGCACGAGTCAGGCAGCTGAGCAGGGATTAAGCATGCAGCTGAGCAAGCGCTAATCCCTTGATTCAGCAGACCCTGATCACGTGACTGAGCAGGCCCTGATCACGTGGCTGAGCATGCACTGATCACGTGACTGAGCATGCACTGATCACGTGACTGAGAGGCACTGATCACGTGACTGAGAGGCACTGATCACGTGACTGAGCATGCACTGATCACGTGACTGAGAGGCACTGATCACGTGACTGAGAGGCGCTGATCACGTGACTGAGGGGCGCTGATCACGTGACTGAGAGGCGCTGATCACGTGGCTATCATGCACTGATCACGTGCTTCAGGAGGCAATAATCAAAGAGCTGAGCAGGCACTAATCACTTGGCTAAGAGGGCACTAATCACGGAGAGGAGCAGGAAATCGTCAAGGAGCTGAGCAAACTGTAATGAAGTGGTTAAGCAGACTCTAAACACGTGACGCAGCAGGCTCTACACCCGTGACTGAGCAGACACAATTTGGGCAGCTCAGCAGACACCAATGGTGCAGCTCAGCAGACACCAATCATGCAGCTCAGCAGGCAATACTCATGGAGCTGAGCAGGCAGGAATCACTCAGCTCAGCAGGCAAAGATCAAGGAGCTGAGCAGGCACGAATCTCGCAGCTCAGCTGGCAAAAATCAAGGAGCTGAGCAGACTGCCATTAAGTGGCTAAGCAGACTCTAAACACGTGACTCAGCAGGCTTGACACCCGTGACTGAGCACACACGAATCTTGCAGCCCAGCAGACAATACTCCTGGAGCTGAGCAGGCAGGAATCACGCAGCTCAGCAGACAGTAATCAAGGAGCTGAGCAGGCACGAATCACGCAGCTCCGCAGGCAATAATCCTGGAGCTGAGCAAGCAGGAATCACGCAGCTCAGCAGGCAATAATCAAGAAGCAGAGCAGGCAGGAATCAGGCAGCTCAGCAGCCAATAAGCAAGAAGCTAGCAGTCAGGAATCGCGCAGCTCAGCAGGCAATAATCATGGAGCTGAGCTGGCAGGAATCACGCAACTCAGCAGGCAATACTCACGGACCTGAGCAGGCAGGAATCACGCAACTTAGCAGGCAATAATAATTGGAGCTGAAGGCTGTAATGAACTGGATAAGCAGACTCTAATCACGTGATTCAGCCGGCTCCTCTCTGGGGACTGAGCAGGCACTTATTATGCAGCTCAGCAAGCAAAAATCATGGAGCTGAGCAAGCAGGAATCACGCAGCTCAGCAGGCAATAATCATGGAGCTGAGCAAACAGGAATCACGCAGCTCAGCATGCAATAATCAAGAAGCTGAGCAGGCAGGAATCACGCAGCTCAGCAGGCAATAAATATGGAGCTGAGCAAGCAGGAATCACGCAGCTCAGCAGGCAATAATCAAGAAGCTGAGCAGGCAGGAATCACGCAGCTTAGCAGGCAATAATCATGGAGCTGAGCAGACTGTAATGAAGTGGCTAAGCAGACTCTAATCACGTCACTCAGCCGGCTCCTAACCCGGTCTTGAGCAGGCACTAATCACGCAGCTGAGCAGGGACTAATCACACAGCTGATCAGGCACGAGTCAGGCAGCTGAGCAGGGATTAAGCATGCAGCTGAGCAAGCGCTAATCCCTTGATTCAGCAGACCCTGATCACGTGACTGAGCAGGCCCTGATCACGTGGCTGAGCATGCACTGATCACGTGACTGAGCATGCACTGATCACGTGACTGAGAGGCACTGATCACGTGACTGAGAGGCACTGATCACGTGACTGAGCATGCACTGATCACGTGACTGAGAGGCACTGATCACGTGACTGAGAGGCGCTGATCACGTGACTGAGGGGCGCTGATCACGTGACTGAGAGGCGCTGATCACGTGGCTATCATGCACTGATCACGTGCTTCAGGAGGCAATAATCAAAGAGCTGAGCAGGCACTAATCACTTGGCTAAGAGGGCACTAATCACGGAGAGGAGCAGGAAATCGTCAAGGAGCTGAGCAAACTGTAATGAAGTGGTTAAGCAGACTCTAAACACGTGACGCAGCAGGCTCTACACCCGTGACTGAGCAGACACAATTTGGGCAGCTCAGCAGACACCAATGGTGCAGCTCAGCAGACACCAATCATGCAGCTCAGCAGGCAATACTCATGGAGCTGAGCAGGCAGGAATCACTCAGCTCAGCAGGCAAAGATCAAGGAGCTGAGCAGGCACGAATCTCGCAGCTCAGCTGGCAAAAATCAAGGAGCTGAGCAGACTGCCATTAAGTGGCTAAGCAGACTCTAAACACGTGACTCAGCAGGCTTGACACCCGTGACTGAGCACACACGAATCTTGCAGCCCAGCAGACAATACTCCTGGAGCTGAGCAGGCAGGAATCACGCAGCTCAGCAGACAGTAATCAAGGAGCTGAGCAGGCAGGAATCAGGCAGCTCAGCAGCCAATAAGCAAGAAGCTAGCAGTCAGGAATCGCGCAGCTCAGCAGGCAATAATCATGGAGCTGAGCTGGCAGGAATCACGCAACTCAGCAGGCAATACTCACGGACCTGAGCAGGCAGGAATCACGCAACTTAGCAGGCAATAATAATTGGAGCTGAAGGCTGTAATGAACTGGATAAGCAGACTCTAATCACGTGATTCAGCCGGCTCCTCTCTGGGGACTGAGCAGGCACTTATTATGCAGCTCAGCAAGCAAAAATCATGGAGCTGAGCAAGCAGGAATCACGCAGCTCAGCATGCAATAATCAAGAAGCTGAGCAGGCAGGAATCACGCAGCTCAGCAGGCAATAAATATGGAGCTGAGCAAGCAGGAATCACGCAGCTCAGCAGGCAATAATCAAGAAGCTGAGCAGGCAGGAATCACGCAGCTTAGCAGGCAATAATCATGGAGCTGAGCAGACTGTAATGAAGTGGCTAAGCAGACTCTAATCACGTCACTCAGCCGGCTCCTAACCCGGTCTTGAGCAGGCACTAATCACGCAGCTGAGCAGGGACTAATCACACAGCTGATCAGGCACGAGTCAGGCAGCTGAGCAGGGATTAAGCATGCAGCTGAGCAAGCGCTAATCCCTTGATTCAGCAGACCCTGATCACGTGACTGAGCAGGCCCTGATCACGTGGCTGAGCATGCACTGATCACGTGACTGAGCATGCACTGATCACGTGACTGAGAGGCACTGATCACGTGACTGAGAGGCACTGATCACGTGACTGAGCATGCACTGATCACGTGACTGAGAGGCACTGATCACGTGACTGAGAGGCGCTGATCACGTGACTGAGGGGCGCTGATCACGTGACTGAGAGGCGCTGATCACGTGGCTATCATGCACTGATCACGTGCTTCAGGAGGCAATAATCAAAGAGCTGAGCAGGCACTAATCACTTGGCTAAGAGGGCACTAATCACGGAGAGGAGCAGGAAATCGTCAAGGAGCTGAGCAAACTGTAATGAAGTGGTTAAGCAGACTCTAAACACGTGACGCAGCAGGCTCTACACCCGTGACTGAGCAGACACAATTTGGGCAGCTCAGCAGACACCAATGGTGCAGCTCAGCAGACACCAATCATGCAGCTCAGCAGGCAATACTCATGGAGCTGAGCAGGCAGGAATCACTCAGCTCAGCAGGCAAAGATCAAGGAGCTGAGCAGGCACGAATCTCGCAGCTCAG
The DNA here is from genome assembly GCF_032452875.1 of Bos javanicus. Taxonomy (NCBI): domain Eukaryota; kingdom Metazoa; phylum Chordata; class Mammalia; order Artiodactyla; family Bovidae; genus Bos; species Bos javanicus. The sequence goes on from NW_026894419.1 coordinate 105,078, forward strand.
CTGGCAAAAATCAAGGAGCTGAGCAGACTGCCATTAAGTGGCTAAGCAGACTCTAAACACGTGACTCAGCAGGCTTGACACCCGTGACTGAGCACACACGAATCTTGCAGCCCAGCAGACAATACTCCTGGAGCTGAGCAAGCAGGAATCACGCAGCTCAGCAGGCAATAATCAAGAAGCAGAGCAGGCAGGAATCAGGCAGCTCAGCAGCCAATAAGCAAGAAGCTAGCAGTCAGGAATCGCGCAGCTCAGCAGGCAATAATCATGGAGCTGAGCTGGCAGGAATCACGCAACTCAGCAGGCAATACTCACGGACCTGAGCAGGCAGGAATCACGCAACTTAGCAGGCAATAATAATTGGAGCTGAAGGCTGTAATGAACTGGATAAGCAGACTCTAATCACGTGATTCAGCCGGCTCCTCTCTGGGGACTGAGCAGGCACTTATTATGCAGCTCAGCAAGCAAAAATCATGGAGCTGAGCAAGCAGGAATCACGCAGCTCAGCAGGCAATAATCATGGAGCTGAGCAAACAGGAATCACGCAGCTCAGCATGCAATAATCAAGAAGCTGAGCAGGCAGGAATCACGCAGCTCAGCAGGCAATAAATATGGAGCTGAGCAAGCAGGAATCACGCAGCTCAGCAGGCAATAATCAAGAAGCTGAGCAGGCAGGAATCACGCAGCTTAGCAGGCAATAATCATGGAGCTGAGCAGACTGTAATGAAGTGGCTAAGCAGACTCTAATCACGTCACTCAGCCGGCTCCTAACCCGGTCTTGAGCAGGCACTAATCACGCAGCTGAGCAGGGACTAATCACACAGCTGATCAGGCACGAGTCAGGCAGCTGAGCAGGGATTAAGCATGCAGCTGAGCAAGCGCTAATCCCTTGATTCAGCAGACCCTGATCACGTGACTGAGCAGGCCCTGATCACGTGGCTGAGCATGCACTGATCACGTGACTGAGCATGCACTGATCACGTGACTGAGAGGCACTGATCACGTGACTGAGAGGCACTGATCACGTGACTGAGCATGATCACGTGACTGAGCATGCACTGATCACGTGACTGAGAGGCACTGATCACGTGACTGAGTGACTGAGCGCTGATCACGTGACTGAGAGGCGCTGATCACGTGGCTATCATGCACTGATCACGTGCTTCAGGAGGCAATAATCAAAGAGCTGAGCAGGCACTAATCACTTGGCTAAGAGGGCACTAATCACGGAGAGGAGCAGGAAATCGTCAAGGAGCTGAGCAAACTGTAATGAAGTGGTTAAGCAGACTCTAAACACGTGACGCAGCAGGCTCTACACCCGTGACTGAGCAGACACAATTTGGGCAGCTCAGCAGACACCAATGGTGCAGCTCAGCAGACACCAATCATGCAGCTCAGCAGGCAATACTCATGGAGCTGAGCAGGCAGGAATCACTCAGCTCAGCAGGCAAAGATCAAGGAGCTGAGCAGGCACGAATCTCGCAGCTCAGCTGGCAAAAATCAAGGAGCTGAGCAGACTGCCATTAAGTGGCTAAGCAGACTCTAAACACGTGACTCAGCAGGCTTGACACCCGTGACTGAGCACACACGAATCTTGCAGCCCAGCAGACAATACTCCTGGAGCTGAGCAGGCAGGAATCACGCAGCTCAGCAGGCAATAATCAAGAAGCAGAGCAGGCAGGAATCAGGCAGCTCAGCAGCCAATAAGCAAGAAGCTAGCAGTCAGGAATCGCGCAGCTCAGCAGGCAATAATCATGGAGCTGAGCTGGCAGGAATCACGCAACTCAGCAGGCAATACTCACGGACCTGAGCAGGCAGGAATCACGCAACTTAGCAGGCAATAATAATTGGAGCTGAAGGCTGTAATGAACTGGATAAGCAGACTCTAATCACGTGATTCAGCCGGCTCCTCTCTGGGGACTGAGCAGGCACTTATTATGCAGCTCAGCAAGCAAAAATCATGGAGCTGAGCAAGCAGGAATCACGCAGCTCAGCAGGCAATAATCATGGAGCTGAGCAAACAGGAATCACGCAGCTCAGCATGCAATAATCAAGAAGCTGAGCAGGCAGGAATCACGCAGCTCAGCAGGCAATAAATATGGAGCTGAGCAAGCAGGAATCACGCAGCTCAGCAGGCAATAATCAAGAAGCTGAGCAGGCAGGAATCACGCAGCTTAGCAGGCAATAATCATGGAGCTGAGCAGACTGTAATGAAGTGGCTAAGCAGACTCTAATCACGTCACTCAGCCGGCTCCTAACCCGGTCTTGAGCAGGCACTAATCACGCAGCTGAGCAGGGACTAATCACACAGCTGATCAGGCACGAGTCAGGCAGCTGAGCAGGGATTAAGCATGCAGCTGAGCAAGCGCTAATCCCTTGATTCAGCAGACCCTGATCACGTGACTGAGCAGGCCCTGATCACGTGGCTGAGCATGCACTGATCACGTGACTGAGCATGCACTGATCACGTGACTGAGAGGCACTGATCACGTGACTGAGAGGCACTGATCACGTGACTGAGCATGCACTGATCACGTGACTGAGAGGCACTGATCACGTGACTGAGAGGCGCTGATCACGTGACTGAGGGGCGCTGATCACGTGACTGAGAGGCGCTGATCACGTGGCTATCATGCACTGATCACGTGCTTCAGGAGGCAATAATCAAAGAGCTGAGCAGGCACTAATCACTTGGCTAAGAGGGCACTAATCACGGAGAGGAGCAGGAAATCGTCAAGGAGCTGAGCAAACTGTAATGAAGTGGTTAAGCAGACTCTAAACACGTGACGCAGCAGGCTCTACACCCGTGACTGAGCAGACACAATTTGGGCAGCTCAGCAGACACCAATGGTGCAGCTCAGCAGACACCAATCATGCAGCTCAGCAGGCAATACTCATGGAGCTGAGCAGGCAGGAATCACTCAGCTCAGCAGGCAAAGATCAAGGAGCTGAGCAGGCACGAATCTCGCAGCTCAGCTGGCAAAAATCAAGGAGCTGAGCAGACTGCCATTAAGTGGCTAAGCAGACTCTAAACACGTGACTCAGCAGGCTTGACACCCGTGACTGAGCACACACGAATCTTGCAGCCCAGCAGACAATACTCCTGGAGCTGAGCAGGCAGGAATCACGCAGCTCAGCAGACAGTAATCAAGGAGCTGAGCAGGCACGAATCACGCAGCTCAGCAGGCAATAATCCTGGAGCTGAGCAAGCAGGAATCACGCAGCTCAGCAGGCAATAATCAAGAAGCAGAGCAGGCAGGAATCAGGCAGCTCAGCAGCCAATAAGCAAGAAGCTAGCAGTCAGGAATCGCGCAGCTCAGCAGGCAATAATCATGGAGCTGAGCTGGCAGGAATCACGCAACTCAGCAGGCAATACTCACGGACCTGAGCAGGCAGGAATCACGCAACTTAGCAGGCAATAATAATTGGAGCTGAAGGCTGTAATGAACTGGATAAGCAGACTCTAATCACGTGATTCAGCCGGCTCCTCTCTGGGGACTGAGCAGGCACTTATTATGCAGCTCAGCAAGCAAAAATCATGGAGCTGAGCAAGCAGGAATCACGCAGCTCAGCAGGCAATAATCATGGAGCTGAGCAAACAGGAATCACGCAGCTCAGCATGCAATAATCAAGAAGCTGAGCAGGCAGGAATCACGCAGCTCAGCAGGCAATAAATATGGAGCTGAGCAAGCAGGAATCACGCAGCTCAGCAGGCAATAATCAAGAAGCTGAGCAGGCAGGAATCACGCAGCTTAGCAGGCAATAATCATGGAGCTGAGCAGACTGTAATGAAGTGGCTAAGCAGACTCTAATCACGTCACTCAGCCGGCTCCTAACCCGGTCTTGAGCAGGCACTAATCACGCAGCTGAGCAGGGACTAATCACACAGCTGATCAGGCACGAGTCAGGCAGCTGAGCAGGGATTAAGCATGCAGCTGAGCAAGCGCTAATCCCTTGATTCAGCAGACCCTGATCACGTGACTGAGCAGGCCCTGATCACGTGGCTGAGCATGCACTGATCACGTGACTGAGCATGCACTGATCACGTGACTGAGAGGCACTGATCACGTGACTGAGAGGCACTGATCACGTGACTGAGCATGCACTGATCACGTGACTGAGAGGCACTGATCACGTGACTGAGAGGCGCTGATCACGTGACTGAGGGGCGCTGATCACGTGACTGAGAGGCGCTGATCACGTGGCTATCATGCACTGATCACGTGCTTCAGGAGGCAATAATCAAAGAGCTGAGCAGGCACTAATCACTTGGCTAAGAGGGCACTAATCACGGAGAGGAGCAGGAAATCGTCAAGGAGCTGAGCAAACTGTAATGAAGTGGTTAAGCAGACTCTAAACACGTGACGCAGCAGGCTCTACACCCGTGACTGAGCAGACACAATTTGGGCAGCTCAGCAGACACCAATGGTGCAGCTCAGCAGACACCAATCATGCAGCTCAGCAGGCAATACTCATGGAGCTGAGCAGGCAGGAATCACTCAGCTCAGCAGGCAAAGATCAAGGAGCTGAGCAGGCACGAATCTCGCAGCTCAGCTGGCAAAAATCAAGGAGCTGAGCAGACTGCCATTAAGTGGCTAAGCAGACTCTAAACACGTGACTCAGCAGGCTTGACACCCGTGACTGAGCACACACGAATCTTGCAGCCCAGCAGACAATACTCCTGGAGCTGAGCAGGCAGGAATCACGCAGCTCAGCAGACAGTAATCAAGGAGCTGAGCAGGCACGAATCACGCAGCTCAGCAGGCAATAATCCTGGAGCTGAGCAAGCAGGAATCACGCAGCTCAGCAGGCAATAATCAAGAAGCAGAGCAGGCAGGAATCAGGCAGCTCAGCAGCCAATAAGCAAGAAGCTAGCAGTCAGGAATCGCGCAGCTCAGCAGGCAATAATCATGGAGCTGAGCTGGCAGGAATCACGCAACTCAGCAGGCAATACTCACGGACCTGAGCAGGCAGGAATCACGCAACTTAGCAGGCAATAATAATTGGAGCTGAAGGCTGTAATGAACTGGATAAGCAGACTCTAATCACGTGATTCAGCCGGCTCCTCTCTGGGGACTGAGCAGGCACTTATTATGCAGCTCAGCAAGCAAAAATCATGGAGCTGAGCAAGCAGGAATCACGCAGCTCAGCATGCAATAATCAAGAAGCTGAGCAGGCAGGAATCACGCAGCTCAGCAGGCAATAAATATGGAGCTGAGCAAGCAGGAATCACGCAGCTCAGCAGGCAATAATCAAGAAGCTGAGCAGGCAGGAATCACGCAGCTTAGCAGGCAATAATCATGGAGCTGAGCAGACTGTAATGAAGTGGCTAAGCAGACTCTAATCACGTCACTCAGCCGGCTCCTAACCCGGTCTTGAGCAGGCACTAATCACGCAGCTGAGCAGGGACTAATCACACAGCTGATCAGGCACGAGTCAGGCAGCTGAGCAGGGATTAAGCATGCAGCTGAGCAAGCGCTAATCCCTTGATTCAGCAGACCCTGATCACGTGACTGAGCAGGCCCTGATCACGTGGCTGAGCATGCACTGATCACGTGACTGAGCATGCACTGATCACGTGACTGAGAGGCACTGATCACGTGACTGAGAGGCACTGATCACGTGACTGAGCATGCACTGATCACGTGACTGAGAGGCACTGATCACGTGACTGAGAGGCGCTGATCACGTGACTGAGGGGCGCTGATCACGTGACTGAGAGGCGCTGATCACGTGGCTATCATGCACTGATCACGTGCTTCAGGAGGCAATAATCAAAGAGCTGAGCAGGCACTAATCACTTGGCTAAGAGGGCACTAATCACGGAGAGGAGCAGGAAATCGTCAAGGAGCTGAGCAAACTGTAATGAAGTGGTTAAGCAGACTCTAAACACGTGACGCAGCAGGCTCTACACCCGTGACTGAGCAGACACAATTTGGGCAGCTCAGCAGACACCAATGGTGCAGCTCAGCAGACACCAATCATGCAGCTCAGCAGGCAATACTCATGGAGCTGAGCAGGCAGGAATCACTCAGCTCAGCAGGCAAAGATCAAGGAGCTGAGCAGGCACGAATCTCGCAGCTCAGCTGGCAAAAATCAAGGAGCTGAGCAGACTGCCATTAAGTGGCTAAGCAGACTCTAAACACGTGACTCAGCAGGCTTGACACCCGTGACTGAGCACACACGAATCTTGCAGCCCAGCAGACAATACTCCTGGAGCTGAGCAAGCAGGAATCACGCAGCTCAGCAGGCAATAATCAAGAAGCAGAGCAGGCAGGAATCAGGCAGCTCAGCAGCCAATAAGCAAGAAGCTAGCAGTCAGGAATCGCGCAGCTCAGCAGGCAATAATCATGGAGCTGAGCTGGCAGGAATCACGCAACTCAGCAGGCAATACTCACGGACCTGAGCAGGCAGGAATCACGCAACTTAGCAGGCAATAATAATTGGAGCTGAAGGCTGTAATGAACTGGATAAGCAGACTCTAATCACGTGATTCAGCCGGCTCCTCTCTGGGGACTGAGCAGGCACTTATTATGCAGCTCAGCAAGCAAAAATCATGGAGCTGAGCAAGCAGGAATCACGCAGCTCAGCAGGCAATAATCATGGAGCTGAGCAAACAGGAATCACGCAGCTCAGCATGCAATAATCAAGAAGCTGAGCAGGCAGGAATCACGCAGCTCAGCAGGCAATAAATATGGAGCTGAGCAAGCAGGAATCACGCAGCTCAGCAGGCAATAATCAAGAAGCTGAGCAGGCAGGAATCACGCAGCTTAGCAGGCAATAATCATGGAGCTGAGCAGACTGTAATGAAGTGGCTAAGCAGACTCTAATCACGTCACTCAGCCGGCTCCTAACCCGGTCTTGAGCAGGCACTAATCACGCAGCTGAGCAGGGACTAATCACACAGCTGATCAGGCACGAGTCAGGCAGCTGAGCAGGGATTAAGCATGCAGCTGAGCAAGCGCTAATCCCTTGATTCAGCAGACCCTGATCACGTGACTGAGCAGGCCCTGATCACGTGGCTGAGCATGCACTGATCACGTGACTGAGCATGCACTGATCACGTGACTGAGAGGCACTGATCACGTGACTGAGAGGCACTGATCACGTGACTGAGCATGCACTGATCACGTGACTGAGAGGCACTGATCACGTGACTGAGAGGCGCTGATCACGTGACTGAGGGCGCTGATCACGTGACTGAGAGGCGCTGATCACGTGGCTATCATGCACTGATCACGTGCTTCAGGAGGCAATAATCAAAGAGCTGAGCAGGCACTAATCACTTGGCTAAGAGGGCACTAATCACGGAGAGGAGCAGGAAATCGTCAAGGAGCTGAGCAAACTGTAATGAAGTGGTTAAGCAGACTCTAAACACGTGACGCAGCAGGCTCTACACCCGTGACTGAGCAGACACAATTTGGGCAGCTCAGCAGACACCAATGGTGCAGCTCAGCAGACACCAATCATGCAGCTCAGCAGGCAATACTCATGGAGCTGAGCAGGCAGGAATCACTCAGCTCAGCAGGCAAAGATCAAGGAGCTGAGCAGGCACGAATCTCGCAGCTCAGCTGGCAAAAATCAAGGAGCTGAGCAGACTGCCATTAAGTGGCTAAGCAGACTCTAAACACGTGACTCAGCAGGCTTGACACCCGTGACTGAGCACACACGAATCTTGCAGCCCAGCAGACAATACTCCTGGAGCTGAGCAGGCAGGAATCACGCAGCTCAGCAGACAGTAATCAAGGAGCTGAGCAGGCACGAATCACGCAGCTCAGCAGGCAATAATCCTGGAGCTGAGCAAGCAGGAATCACGCAGCTCAGCAGGCAATAATCAAGAAGCAGAGCAGGCAGGAATCAGGCAGCTCAGCAGCCAATAAGCAAGAAGCTAGCAGTCAGGAATCGCGCAGCTCAGCAGGCAATAATCATGGAGCTGAGCTGGCAGGAATCACGCAACTCAGCAGGCAATACTCACGGACCTGAGCAGGCAGGAATCACGCAACTTAGCAGGCAATAATAATTGGAGCTGAAGGCTGTAATGAACTGGATAAGCAGACTCTAATCACGTGATTCAGCCGGCTCCTCTCTGGGGACTGAGCAGGCACTTATTATGCAGCTCAGCAAGCAAAAATCATGGAGCTGAGCAAGCAGGAATCACGCAGCTCAGCAGGCAATAATCATGGAGCTGAGCAAACAGGAATCACGCAGCTCAGCATGCAATAATCAAGAAGCTGAGCAGGCAGGAATCACGCAGCTCAGCAGGCAATAAATATGGAGCTGAGCAAGCAGGAATCACGCAGCTCAGCAGGCAATAATCAAGAAGCTGAGCAGGCAGGAATCACGCAGCTTAGCAGGCAATAATCATGGAGCTGAGCAGACTGTAATGAAGTGGCTAAGCAGACTCTAATCACGTCACTCAGCCGGCTCCTAACCCGGTCTTGAGCAGGCACTAATCACGCAGCTGAGCAGGGACTAATCACACAGCTGATCAGGCACGAGTCAGGCAGCTGAGCAGGGATTAAGCATGCAGCTGAGCAAGCGCTAATCCCTTGATTCAGCAGACCCTGATCACGTGACTGAGCAGGCCCTGATCACGTGGCTGAGCATGCACTGATCACGTGACTGAGCATGCACTGATCACGTGACTGAGAGGCACTGATCACGTGACTGAGCATGCACTGATCACGTGACTGAGAGGCACTGATCACGTGACTGAGAGGCGCTGATCACGTGACTGAGGGCGCTGATCACGTGACTGAGAGGCGCTGATCACGTGGCTATCATGCACTGATCACGTGCTTCAGGAGGCAATAATCAAAGAGCTGAGCAGGCACTAATCACTTGGCTAAGAGGGCACTAATCACGGAGAGGAGCAGGAAATCGTCAAGGAGCTGAGCAAACTGTAATGAAGTGGTTAAGCAGACTCTAAACACGTGACGCAGCAGGCTCTACACCCGTGACTGAGCAGACACAATTTGGGCAGCTCAGCAGACACCAATGGTGCAGCTCAGCAGACACCAATCATGCAGCTCAGCAGGCAATACTCATGGAGCTGAGCAGGCAGGAATCACTCAGCTCAGCAGGCAAAGATCAAGGAGCTGAGCAGGCACGAATCTCGCAGCTCAGCTGGCAAAAATCAAGGAGCTGAGCAGACTGCCATTAAGTGGCTAAGCAGACTCTAAACACGTGACTCAGCAGGCTTGACACCCGTGACTGAGCACACACGAATCTTGCAGCCCAGCAGACAATACTCCTGGAGCTGAGCAGGCAGGAATCACGCAGCTCAGCAGACAGTAATCAAGGAGCTGAGCAGGCACGAATCACGCAGCTCAGCAGGCAATAATCCTGGAGCTGAGCAAGCAGGAATCACGCAGCTCAGCAGGCAATAATCAAGAAGCAGAGCAGGCAGGAATCAGGCAGCTCAGCAGCCAATAAGCAAGAAGCTAGCAGTCAGGAATCGCGCAGCTCAGCAGGCAATAATCATGGAGCTGAGCTGGCAGGAATCACGCAACTCAGCAGGCAATACTCACGGACCTGAGCAGGCAGGAATCACGCAACTTAGCAGGCAATAATAATTGGAGCTGAAGGCTGTAATGAACTGGATAAGCAGACTCTAATCACGTGATTCAGCCGGCTCCTCTCTGGGGACTGAGCAGGCACTTATTATGCAGCTCAGCAAGCAAAAATCATGGAGCTGAGCAAGCAGGAATCACGCAGCTCAGCATGCAATAATCAAGAAGCTGAGCAGGCAGGAATCACGCAGCTCAGCAGGCAATAAATATGGAGCTGAGCAAGCAGGAATCACGCAGCTCAGCAGGCAATAATCAAGAAGCTGAGCAGGCAGGAATCACGCAGCTTAGCAGGCAATAATCATGGAGCTGAGCAGACTGTAATGAAGTGGCTAAGCAGACTCTAATCACGTCACTCAGCCGGCTCCTAACCCGGTCTTGAGCAGGCACTAATCACGCAGCTGAGCAGGGACTAATCACACAGCTGATCAGGCACGAGTCAGGCAGCTGAGCAGGGATTAAGCATGCAGCTGAGCAAGCGCTAATCCCTTGATTCAGCAGACCCTGATCACGTGACTGAGCAGGCCCTGATCACGTGGCTGAGCATGCACTGATCACGTGACTGAGCATGCACTGATCACGTGACTGAGAGGCACTGATCACGTGACTGAGAGGCACTGATCACGTGACTGAGCATGCACTGATCACGTGACTGAGAGGCACTGATCACGTGACTGAGAGGCGCTGATCACGTGACTGAGGGGCGCTGATCACGTGACTGAGAGGCGCTGATCACGTGGCTATCATGCACTGATCACGTGCTTCAGGAGGCAATAATCAAAGAGCTGAGCAGGCACTAATCACTTGGCTAAGAGGGCACTAATCACGGAGAGGAGCAGGAAATCGTCAAGGAGCTGAGCAAACTGTAATGAAGTGGTTAAGCAGACTCTAAACACGTGACGCAGCAGGCTCTACACCCGTGACTGAGCAGACACAATTTGGGCAGCTCAGCAGACACCAATGGTGCAGCTCAGCAGACACCAATCATGCAGCTCAGCAGGCAATACTCATGGAGCTGAGCAGGCAGGAATCACTCAGCTCAGCAGGCAAAGATCAAGGAGCTGAGCAGGCACGAATCTCGCAGCTCAGCTGGCAAAAATCAAGGAGCTGAGCAGACTGCCATTAAGTGGCTAAGCAGACTCTAAACACGTGACTCAGCAGGCTTGACACCCGTGACTGAGCACACACGAATCTTGCAGCCCAGCAGACAATACTCCTGGAGCTGAGCAAGCAGGAATCACGCAGCTCAGCAGGCAATAATCAAGAAGCAGAGCAGGCAGGAATCAGGCAGCTCAGCAGCCAATAAGCAAGAAGCTAGCAGTCAGGAATCGCGCAGCTCAGCAGGCAATAATCATGGAGCTGAGCTGGCAGGAATCACGCAACTCAGCAGGCAATACTCACGGACCTGAGCAGGCAGGAATCACGCAACTTAGCAGGCAATAATAATTGGAGCTGAAGGCTGTAATGAACTGGATAAGCAGACTCTAATCACGTGATTCAGCCGGCTCCTCTCTGGGGACTGAGCAGGCACTTATTATGCAGCTCAGCAAGCAAAAATCATGGAGCTGAGCAAGCAGGAATCACGCAGCTCAGCAGGCAATAATCATGGAGCTGAGCAAACAGGAATCACGCAGCTCAGCATGCAATAATCAAGAAGCTGAGCAGGCAGGAATCACGCAGCTCAGCAGGCAATAAATATGGAGCTGAGCAAGCAGGAATCACGCAGCTCAGCAGGCAATAATCAAGAAGCTGAGCAGGCAGGAATCACGCAGCTTAGCAGGCAATAATCATGGAGCTGAGCAGACTGTAATGAAGTGGCTAAGCAGACTCTAATCACGTCACTCAGCCGGCTCCTAACCCGGTCTTGAGCAGGCACTAATCACGCAGCTGAGCAGGGACTAATCACACAGCTGATCAGGCACGAGTCAGGCAGCTGAGCAGGGATTAAGCATGCAGCTGAGCAAGCGCTAATCCCTTGATTCAGCAGACCCTGATCACGTGACTGAGCAGGCCCTGATCACGTGGCTGAGCATGCACTGATCACGTGACTGAGCATGCACTGATCACGTGACTGAGAGGCACTGATCACGTGACTGAGAGGCACTGATCACGTGACTGAGCATGCACTGATCACGTGACTGAGAGGCACTGATCACGTGACTGAGAGGCGCTGATCACGTGACTGAGGGGCGATCACGTGACTGAGAGGCGCTGATCACGTGGCTATCATGCACTGATCACGTGCTTCAGGAGGCAATAATCAAAGAGCTGAGCAGGCACTAATCACTTGGCTAAGAGGGCACTAATCACGGAGAGGAGCAGGAAATCGTCAAGGAGCTGAGCAAACTGTAATGAAGTGGTTAAGCAGACTCTAAACACGTGACGCAGCAGGCTCTACACCCGTGACTGAGCAGACACAATTTGGGCAGCTCAGCAGACACCAATGGTGCAGCTCAGCAGACACCAATCATGCAGCTCAGCAGGCAATACTCATGGAGCTGAGCAGGCAGGAATCACTCAGCTCAGCAGGCAAAGATCAAGGAGCTGAGCAGGCACGAATCTCGCAGCTCAGCTGGCAAAAATCAAGGAGCTGAGCAGACTGCCATTAAGTGGCTAAGCAGACTCTAAACACGTGACTCAGCAGGCTTGACACCCGTGACTGAGCACACACGAATCTTGCAGCCCAGCAGACAATACTCCTGGAGCTGAGCAGGCAGGAATCACGCAGCTCAGCAGACAGTAATCAAGGAGCTGAGCAGGCACGAATCACGCAGCTCAGCAGGCAATAATCCTGGAGCTGAGCAAGCAGGAATCACGCAGCTCAGCAGGCAATAATCAAGAAGCAGAGCAGGCAGGAATCAGGCAGCTCAGCAGCCAATAAGCAAGAAGCTAGCAGTCAGGAATCGCGCAGCTCAGCAGGCAATAATCATGGAGCTGAGCTGGCAGGAATCACGCAACTCAGCAGGCAATACTCACGGACCTGAGCAGGCAGGAATCACGCAACTTAGCAGGCAATAATAATTGGAGCTGAAGGCTGTAATGAACTGGATAAGCAGACTCTAATCACGTGATTCAGCCGGCTCCTCTCTGGGGACTGAGCAGGCACTTATTATGCAGCTCAGCAAGCAAAAATCATGGAGCTGAGCAAGCAGGAATCACGCAGCTCAGCAGGCAATAATCATGGAGCTGAGCAAACAGGAATCACGCAGCTCAGCATGCAATAATCAAGAAGCTGAGCAGGCAGGAATCACGCAGCTCAGCAGGCAATAAATATGGAGCTGAGCAAGCAGGAATCACGCAGCTCAGCAGGCAATAATCAAGAAGCTGAGCAGGCAGGAATCACGCAGCTTAGCAGGCAATAATCATGGAGCTGAGCAGACTGTAATGAAGTGGCTAAGCAGACTCTAATCACGTCACTCAGCCGGCTCCTAACCCGGTCTTGAGCAGGCACTAATCACGCAGCTGAGCAGGGACTAATCACACAGCTGATCAGGCACGAGTCAGGCAGCTGAGCAGGGATTAAGCATGCAGCTGAGCAAGCGCTAATCCCTTGATTCAGCAGACCCTGATCACGTGACTGAGCAGGCCCTGATCACGTGGCTGAGCATGCACTGATCACGTGACTGAGCATGCACTGATCACGTGACTGAGAGGCACTGATCACGTGACTGAGAGGCACTGATCACGTGACTGAGCATGCACTGATCACGTGACTGAGAGGCACTGATCACGTGACTGAGAGGCGCTGATCACGTGACTGAGGGCGCTGATCACGTGACTGAGAGGCGCTGATCACGTGGCTATCATGCACTGATCACGTGCTTCAGGAGGCAATAATCAAAGAGCTGAGCAGGCACTAATCACTTGGCTAAGAGGGCACTAATCACGGAGAGGAGCAGGAAATCGTCAAGGAGCTGAGCAAACTGTAATGAAGTGGTTAAGCAGACTCTAAACACGTGACGCAGCAGGCTCTACACCCGTGACTGAGCAGACACAATTTGGGCAGCTCAGCAGACACCAATGGTGCAGCTCAGCAGACACCAATCATGCAGCTCAGCAGGCAATACTCATGGAGCTGAGCAGGCAGGAATCACTCAGCTCAGCAGGCAAAGATCAAGGAGCTGAGCAGGCACGAATCTCGCAGCTCAGCTGGCAAAAATCAAGGAGCTGAGCAGACTGCCATTAAGTGGCTAAGCAGACTCTAAACACGTGACTCAGCAGGCTTGACACCCGTGACTGAGCACACACGAATCTTGCAGCCCAGCAGACAATACTCCTGGAGCTGAGCAGGCAGGAATCACGCAGCTCAGCAGACAGTAATCAAGGAGCTGAGCAGGCACGAATCACGCAGCTCAGCAGGCAATAATCCTGGAGCTGAGCAAGCAGGAATCACGCAGCTCAGCAGGCAATAATCAAGAAGCAGAGCAGGCAGGAATCAGGCAGCTCAGCAGCCAATAAGCAAGAAGCTAGCAGTCAGGAATCGCGCAGCTCAGCAGGCAATAATCATGGAGCTGAGCTGGCAGGAATCACGCAACTCAGCAGGCAATACTCACGGACCTGAGCAGGCAGGAATCACGCAACTTAGCAGGCAATAATAATTGGAGCTGAAGGCTGTAATGAACTGGATAAGCAGACTCTAATCACGTGATTCAGCCGGCTCCTCTCTGGGGACTGAGCAGGCACTTATTATGCAGCTCAGCAAGCAAAAATCATGGAGCTGAGCAAGCAGGAATCACGCAGCTCAGCATGCAATAATCAAGAAGCTGAGCAGGCAGGAATCACGCAGCTCAGCAGGCAATAAATATGGAGCTGAGCAAGCAGGAATCACGCAGCTCAGCAGGCAATAATCAAGAAGCTGAGCAGGCAGGAATCACGCAGCTTAGCAGGCAATAATCATGGAGCTGAGCAGACTGTAATGAAGTGGCTAAGCAGACTCTAATCACGTCACTCAGCCGGCTCCTAACCCGGTCTTGAGCAGGCACTAATCACGCAGCTGAGCAGGGACTAATCACACAGCTGATCAGGCACGAGTCAGGCAGCTGAGCAGGGATTAAGCATGCAGCTGAGCAAGCGCTAATCCCTTGATTCAGCAGACCCTGATCACGTGACTGAGCAGGCCCTGATCACGTGGCTGAGCATGCACTGATCACGTGACTGAGCATGCACTGATCACGTGACTGAGAGGCACTGATCACGTGACTGAGAGGCACTGATCACGTGACTGAGCATGCACTGATCACGTGACTGAGAGGCACTGATCACGTGACTGAGAGGCGCTGATCACGTGACTGAGGGCGCTGATCACGTGACTGAGAGGCGCTGATCACGTGGCTATCATGCACTGATCACGTGCTTCAGGAGGCAATAATCAAAGAGCTGAGCAGGCACTAATCACTTGGCTAAGAGGGCACTAATCACGGAGAGGAGCAGGAAATCGTCAAGGAGCTGAGCAAACTGTAATGAAGTGGTTAAGCAGACTCTAAACACGTGACGCAGCAGGCTCTACACCCGTGACTGAGCAGACACAATTTGGGCAGCTCAGCAGACACCAATGGTGCAGCTCAGCAGACACCAATCATGCAGCTCAGCAGGCAATACTCATGGAGCTGAGCAGGCAGGAATCACTCAGCTCAGCAGGCAAAGATCAAGGAGCTGAGCAGGCACGAATCTCGCAGCTCAGCTGGCAAAAATCAAGGAGCTGAGCAGACTGCCATTAAGTGGCTAAGCAGACTCTAAACACGTGACTCAGCAGGCTTGACACCCGTGACTGAGCACACACGAATCTTGCAGCCCAGCAGACAATACTCCTGGAGCTGAGCAAGCAGGAATCACGCAGCTCAGCAGGCAATAATCAAGAAGCAGAGCAGGCAGGAATCAGGCAGCTCAGCAGCCAATAAGCAAGAAGCTAGCAGTCAGGAATCGCGCAGCTCAGCAGGCAATAATCATGGAGCTGAGCTGGCAGGAATCACGCAACTCAGCAGGCAATACTCACGGACCTGAGCAGGCAGGAATCACGCAACTTAGCAGGCAATAATAATTGGAGCTGAAGGCTGTAATGAACTGGATAAGCAGACTCTAATCACGTGATTCAGCCGGCTCCTCTCTGGGGACTGAGCAGGCACTTATTATGCAGCTCAGCAAGCAAAAATCATGGAGCTGAGCAAGCAGGAATCACGCAGCTCAGCAGGCAATAATCATGGAGCTGAGCAAACAGGAATCACGCAGCTCAGCATGCAATAATCAAGAAGCTGAGCAGGCAGGAATCACGCAGCTCAGCAGGCAATAAATATGGAGCTGAGCAAGCAGGAATCACGCAGCTCAGCAGGCAATAATCAAGAAGCTGAGCAGGCAGGAATCACGCAGCTTAGCAGGCAATAATCATGGAGCTGAGCAGACTGTAATGAAGTGGCTAAGCAGACTCTAATCACGTCACTCAGCCGGCTCCTAACCCGGTCTTGAGCAGGCACTAATCACGCAGCTGAGCAGGGACTAATCACACAGCTGATCAGGCACGAGTCAGGCAGCTGAGCAGGGATTAAGCATGCAGCTGAGCAAGCGCTAATCCCTTGATTCAGCAGACCCTGATCACGTGACTGAGCAGGCCCTGATCACGTGGCTGAGCATGCACTGATCACGTGACTGAGCATGCACTGATCACGTGACTGAGAGGCACTGATCACGTGACTGAGAGGCACTGATCACGTGACTGAGCATGCACTGATCACGTGACTGAGAGGCACTGATCACGTGACTGAGAGGCGCTGATCACGTGACTGAGGGGCGCTGATCACGTGACTGAGAGGCGCTGATCACGTGGCTATCATGCACTGATCACGTGCTTCAGGAGGCAATAATCAAAGAGCTGAGCAGGCACTAATCACTTGGCTAAGAGGGCACTAATCACGGAGAGGAGCAGGAAATCGTCAAGGAGCTGAGCAAACTGTAATGAAGTGGTTAAGCAGACTCTAAACACGTGACGCAGCAGGCTCTACACCCGTGACTGAGCAGACACAATTTGGGCAGCTCAGCAGACACCAATGGTGCAGCTCAGCAGACACCAATCATGCAGCTCAGCAGGCAATACTCATGGAGCTGAGCAGGCAGGAATCACTCAGCTCAGCAGGCAAAGATCAAGGAGCTGAGCAGGCACGAATCTCGCAGCTCAGCTGGCAAAAATCAAGGAGCTGAGCAGACTGCCATTAAGTGGCTAAGCAGACTCTAAACACGTGACTCAGCAGGCTTGACACCCGTGACTGAGCACACACGAATCTTGCAGCCCAGCAGACAATACTCCTGGAGCTGAGCAGGCAGGAATCACGCAGCTCAGCAGACAGTAATCAAGGAGCTGAGCAGGCACGAATCACGCAGCTCAGCAGGCAATAATCCTGGAGCTGAGCAAGCAGGAATCACGCAGCTCAGCAGGCAATAATCAAGAAGCAGAGCAGGCAGGAATCAGGCAGCTCAGCAGCCAATAAGCAAGAAGCTAGCAGTCAGGAATCGCGCAGCTCAGCAGGCAATAATCATGGAGCTGAGCTGGCAGGAATCACGCAACTCAGCAGGCAATACTCACGGACCTGAGCAGGCAGGAATCACGCAACTTAGCAGGCAATAATAATTGGAGCTGAAGGCTGTAATGAACTGGATAAGCAGACTCTAATCACGTGATTCAGCCGGCTCCTCTCTGGGGACTGAGCAGGCACTTATTATGCAGCTCAGCAAGCAAAAATCATGGAGCTGAGCAAGCAGGAATCACGCAGCTCAGCAGGCAATAATCATGGAGCTGAGCAAACAGGAATCACGCAGCTCAGCATGCAATAATCAAGAAGCTGAGCAGGCAGGAATCACGCAGCTCAGCAGGCAATAAATATGGAGCTGAGCAAGCAGGAATCACGCAGCTCAGCAGGCAATAATCAAGAAGCTGAGCAGGCAGGAATCACGCAGCTTAGCAGGCAATAATCATGGAGCTGAGCAGACTGTAATGAAGTGGCTAAGCAGACTCTAATCACGTCACTCAGCCGGCTCCTAACCCGGTCTTGAGCAGGCACTAATCACGCAGCTGAGCAGGGACTAATCACACAGCTGATCAGGCACGAGTCAGGCAGCTGAGCAGGGATTAAGCATGCAGCTGAGCAAGCGCTAATCCCTTGATTCAGCAGACCCTGATCACGTGACTGAGCAGGCCCTGATCACGTGGCTGAGCATGCACTGATCACGTGACTGAGCATGCACTGATCACGTGACTGAGAGGCACTGATCACGTGACTGAGCATGCACTGATCACGTGACTGAGAGGCACTGATCACGTGACTGAGAGGCGCTGATCACGTGACTGAGGGGCGCTGATCACGTGACTGAGAGGCGCTGATCACGTGGCTATCATGCACTGATCACGTGCTTCAGGAGGCAATAATCAAAGAGCTGAGCAGGCACTAATCACTTGGCTAAGAGGGCACTAATCACGGAGAGGAGCAGGAAATCGTCAAGGAGCTGAGCAAACTGTAATGAAGTGGTTAAGCAGACTCTAAACACGTGACGCAGCAGGCTCTACACCCGTGACTGAGCAGACACAATTTGGGCAGCTCAGCAGACACCAATGGTGCAGCTCAGCAGACACCAATCATGCAGCTCAGCAGGCAATACTCATGGAGCTGAGCAGGCAGGAATCACTCAGCTCAGCAGGCAAAGATCAAGGAGCTGAGCAGGCACGAATCTCGCAGCTCAGCTGGCAAAAATCAAGGAGCTGAGCAGACTGCCATTAAGTGGCTAAGCAGACTCTAAACACGTGACTCAGCAGGCTTGACACCCGTGACTGAGCACACACGAATCTTGCAGCCCAGCAGACAATACTCCTGGAGCTGAGCAGGCAGGAATCACGCAGCTCAGCAGACAGTAATCAAGGAGCTGAGCAGGCACGAATCACGCAGCTCAGCAGGCAATAATCCTGGAGCTGAGCAAGCAGGAATCACGCAGCTCAGCAGGCAATAATCAAGAAGCAGAGCAGGCAGGAATCAGGCAGCTCAGCAGCCAATAAGCAAGAAGCTAGCAGTCAGGAATCGCGCAGCTCAGCAGGCAATAATCATGGAGCTGAGCTGGCAGGAATCACGCAACTCAGCAGGCAATACTCACGGACCTGAGCAGGCAGGAATCACGCAACTTAGCAGGCAATAATAATTGGAGCTGAAGGCTGTAATGAACTGGATAAGCAGACTCTAATCACGTGATTCAGCCGGCTCCTCTCTGGGGACTGAGCAGGCACTTATTATGCAGCTCAGCAAGCAAAAATCATGGAGCTGAGCAAGCAGGAATCACGCAGCTCAGCAGGCAATAATCAAGCTGAGCAGGCAGGAATCACGCAGCTCAGCAGG
This sequence comes from Bos javanicus, assembly GCF_032452875.1. Lineage (NCBI taxonomy): Eukaryota > Metazoa > Chordata > Mammalia > Artiodactyla > Bovidae > Bos > Bos javanicus. The sequence continues at coordinate 124,009 of NW_026894419.1, forward strand.
CAATAAATATGGAGCTGAGCAAGCAGGAATCACGCAGCTCAGCAGGCAATAATCAAGAAGCTGAGCAGGCAGGAATCACGCAGCTTAGCAGGCAATAATCATGGAGCTGAGCAGACTGTAATGAAGTGGCTAAGCAGACTCTAATCACGTCACTCAGCCGGCTCCTAACCCGGTCTTGAGCAGGCACTAATCACGCAGCTGAGCAGGGACTAATCACACAGCTGATCAGGCACGAGTCAGGCAGCTGAGCAGGGATTAAGCATGCAGCTGAGCAAGCGCTAATCCCTTGATTCAGCAGACCCTGATCACGTGACTGAGCAGGCCCTGATCACGTGGCTGAGCATGCACTGATCACGTGACTGAGCATGCACTGATCACGTGACTGAGAGGCACTGATCACGTGACTGAGAGGCACTGATCACGTGACTGAGCATGCACTGATCACGTGACTGAGAGGCACTGATCACGTGACTGAGAGGCGCTGATCACGTGACTGAGGGCGCTGATCACGTGACTGAGAGGCGCTGATCACGTGGCTATCATGCACTGATCACGTGCTTCAGGAGGCAATAATCAAAGAGCTGAGCAGGCACTAATCACTTGGCTAAGAGGGCACTAATCACGGAGAGGAGCAGGAAATCGTCAAGGAGCTGAGCAAACTGTAATGAAGTGGTTAAGCAGACTCTAAACACGTGACGCAGCAGGCTCTACACCCGTGACTGAGCAGACACAATTTGGGCAGCTCAGCAGACACCAATGGTGCAGCTCAGCAGACACCAATCATGCAGCTCAGCAGGCAATACTCATGGAGCTGAGCAGGCAGGAATCACTCAGCTCAGCAGGCAAAGATCAAGGAGCTGAGCAGGCACGAATCTCGCAGCTCAGCTGGCAAAAATCAAGGAGCTGAGCAGACTGCCATTAAGTGGCTAAGCAGACTCTAAACACGTGACTCAGCAGGCTTGACACCCGTGACTGAGCACACACGAATCTTGCAGCCCAGCAGACAATACTCCTGGAGCTGAGCAAGCAGGAATCACGCAGCTCAGCAGGCAATAATCAAGAAGCAGAGCAGGCAGGAATCAGGCAGCTCAGCAGCCAATAAGCAAGAAGCTAGCAGTCAGGAATCGCGCAGCTCAGCAGGCAATAATCATGGAGCTGAGCTGGCAGGAATCACGCAACTCAGCAGGCAATACTCACGGACCTGAGCAGGCAGGAATCACGCAACTTAGCAGGCAATAATAATTGGAGCTGAAGGCTGTAATGAACTGGATAAGCAGACTCTAATCACGTGATTCAGCCGGCTCCTCTCTGGGGACTGAGCAGGCACTTATTATGCAGCTCAGCAAGCAAAAATCATGGAGCTGAGCAAGCAGGAATCACGCAGCTCAGCAGGCAATAATCATGGAGCTGAGCAAACAGGAATCACGCAGCTCAGCATGCAATAATCAAGAAGCTGAGCAGGCAGGAATCACGCAGCTCAGCAGGCAATAAATATGGAGCTGAGCAAGCAGGAATCACGCAGCTCAGCAGGCAATAATCAAGAAGCTGAGCAGGCAGGAATCACGCAGCTTAGCAGGCAATAATCATGGAGCTGAGCAGACTGTAATGAAGTGGCTAAGCAGACTCTAATCACGTCACTCAGCCGGCTCCTAACCCGGTCTTGAGCAGGCACTAATCACGCAGCTGAGCAGGGACTAATCACACAGCTGATCAGGCACGAGTCAGGCAGCTGAGCAGGGATTAAGCATGCAGCTGAGCAAGCGCTAATCCCTTGATTCAGCAGACCCTGATCACGTGACTGAGCAGGCCCTGATCACGTGGCTGAGCATGCACTGATCACGTGACTGAGCATGCACTGATCACGTGACTGAGAGGCACTGATCACGTGACTGAGAGGCACTGATCACGTGACTGAGCATGCACTGATCACGTGACTGAGAGGCACTGATCACGTGACTGAGAGGCGCTGATCACGTGACTGAGGGGCGCTGATCACGTGACTGAGAGGCGCTGATCACGTGGCTATCATGCACTGATCACGTGCTTCAGGAGGCAATAATCAAAGAGCTGAGCAGGCACTAATCACTTGGCTAAGAGGGCACTAATCACGGAGAGGAGCAGGAAATCGTCAAGGAGCTGAGCAAACTGTAATGAAGTGGTTAAGCAGACTCTAAACACGTGACGCAGCAGGCTCTACACCCGTGACTGAGCAGACACAATTTGGGCAGCTCAGCAGACACCAATGGTGCAGCTCAGCAGACACCAATCATGCAGCTCAGCAGGCAATACTCATGGAGCTGAGCAGGCAGGAATCACTCAGCTCAGCAGGCAAAGATCAAGGAGCTGAGCAGGCACGAATCTCGCAGCTCAGCTGGCAAAAATCAAGGAGCTGAGCAGACTGCCATTAAGTGGCTAAGCAGACTCTAAACACGTGACTCAGCAGGCTTGACACCCGTGACTGAGCACACACGAATCTTGCAGCCCAGCAGACAATACTCCTGGAGCTGAGCAGGCAGGAATCACGCAGCTCAGCGGACAGTAATCAAGGAGCTGAGCAGGCACGAATCACGCAGCTCAGCAGGCAATAATCCTGGAGCTGAGCAAGCAGGAATCACGCAGCTCAGCAGGCAATAATCAAGAAGCAGAGCAGGCAGGAATCAGGCAGCTCAGCAGCCAATAAGCAAGAAGCTAGCAGTCAGGAATCGCGCAGCTCAGCAGGCAATAATCATGGAGCTGAGCTGGCAGGAATCACGCAACTCAGCAGGCAATACTCACGGACCTGAGCAGGCAGGAATCACGCAACTTAGCAGGCAATAATAATTGGAGCTGAAGGCTGTAATGAACTGGATAAGCAGACTCTAATCACGTGATTCAGCCGGCTCCTCTCTGAGGACTGAGCAGGCACTTATTATGCAGCTCAGCAAGCAAAAATCATGGAGCTGAGCAAGCAGGAATCACGCAGCTCAGCAGGCAACAATCATGGAGCTGAGCAAACAGGAATCACGCAGCTCAGCATGCAATAATCAAGAAGCTGAGCAGGCAGGAATCACGCAGCTCAGCAGGCAATAAATATGGAGCTGAGCAAGCAGGAATCACGCAGCTCAGCAGGCAATAATCAAGAAGCTGAGCAGGCAGGAATCACGCAGCTTAGCAGCAATAATCATGGAGCTGAGCAGACTGTAATGAAGTGGCTAAGCAGACTCTAATCACGTCACTCAGCCGGCTCCTAGCCCGGTCTTGAGCAGGCACTAATCACGCAGCTGAGCAGGGACTAATCACACAGCTGATCAGGCACGAGTCAGGCAGCTGAGCAGGGATTAAGCATGCAGCTGAGCAAGCGCTAATCCCTTGATTCAGCAGACCCTGATCACGTGACTGAGCAGGCCCTGATCACGTGGCTGAGCATGCACTGATCACGTGACTGAGCATGCACTGATCACGTGACTGAGAGGCACTGATCACGTGACTGAGAGGCACTGATCACGTGACTGAGCATGCACTGATCACGTGACTGAGAGGCACTGATCACGTGACTGAGAGGCGCTGATCACGTGACTGAGGGGCGCTGATCACGTGACTGAGAGGCGCTGATCACGTGGCTATCATGCACTGATCACGTGCTTCAGGAGGCAATAATCAAAGAGCTGAGCAGGCACTAATCACTTGGCTAAGAGGGCACTAATCACGGAGAGGAGCAGGAAATCGTCAAGGAGCTGAGCAAACTGTAATGAAGTGGTTAAGCAGACTCTAAACACGTGACGCAGCAGGCTCTACACCCGTGACTGAGCAGACACAATTTGGGCAGCTCAGCAGACACCAATGGTGCAGCTCAGCAGACACCAATCATGCAGCTCAGCAGGCAATACTCATGGAGCTGAGCAGGCAGGAATCACTCAGCTCAGCAGGCAAAGATCAAGGAGCTGAGCAGGCACGAATCTCGCAGCTCAGCTGGCAAAAATCAAGGAGCTGAGCAGACTGCCATTAAGTGGCTAAGCAGACTCTAAACACGTGACTCAGCAGGCTTGACACCCGTGACTGAGCACACACGAATCTTGCAGCCCAGCAGACAATACTCCTGGAGCTGAGCAGGCAGGAATCACGCAGCTCAGCAGACAGTAATCAAGGAGCTGAGCAGGCACGAATCACGCAGCTCAGCAATAATCCTGGAGCTGAGCAAGCAGGAATCACGCAGCTCAGCAGGCAATAATCAAGAAGCAGAGCAGGCAGGAATCAGGCAGCTCAGCAGCCAATAAGCAAGAAGCTAGCAGTCAGGAATCGCGCAGCTCAGCAGGCAATAATCATGGAGCTGAGCTGGCAGGAATCACGCAACTCAGCAGGCAATACTCACGGACCTGAGCAGGCAGGAATCACGCAACTTAGCAGGCAATAATAATTGGAGCTGAAGGCTGTAATGAACTGGATAAGCAGACTCTAATCACGTGATTCAGCCGGCTCCTCTCTGGGGACTGAGCAGGCACTTATTATGCAGCTCAGCAAGCAAAAATCATGGAGCTGAGCAAGCAGGAATCACGCAGCTCAGCAGGCAATAATCATGGAGCTGAGCAAACAGGAATCACGCAGCTCAGCATGCAATAATCAAGAAGCTGAGCAGGCAGGAATCACGCAGCTCAGCAGGCAATAAATATGGAGCTGAGCAAGCAGGAATCACGCAGCTCAGCAGGCAATAATCAAGAAGCTGAGCAGGCAGGAATCACGCAGCTTAGCAGGCAATAATCATGGAGCTGAGCAGACTGTAATGAAGTGGCTAAGCAGACTCTAATCACGTCACTCAGCCGGCTCCTAACCCGGTCTTGAGCAGGCACTAATCACGCAGCTGAGCAGGGACTAATCACACAGCTGATCAGGCACGAGTCAGGCAGCTGAGCAGGGATTAAGCATGCAGCTGAGCAAGCGCTAATCCCTTGATTCAGCAGACCCTGATCACGTGACTGAGCAGGCCCTGATCACGTGGCTGAGCATGCACTGATCACGTGACTGAGCATGCACTGATCACGTGACTGAGAGGCACTGATCACGTGACTGAGAGGCACTGATCACGTGACTGAGCATGCACTGATCACGTGACTGAGAGGCACTGATCACGTGACTGAGAGGCGCTGATCACGTGACTGAGGGGCGCTGATCACGTGACTGAGAGGCGCTGATCACGTGGCTATCATGCACTGATCACGTGCTTCAGGAGGCAATAATCAAAGAGCTGAGCAGGCACTAATCACTTGGCTAAGAGGGCACTAATCACGGAGAGGAGCAGGAAATCGTCAAGGAGCTGAGCAAACTGTAATGAAGTGGTTAAGCAGACTCTAAACACGTGACGCAGCAGGCTCTACACCCGTGACTGAGCAGACACAATTTGGGCAGCTCAGCAGACACCAATGGTGCAGCTCAGCAGACACCAATCATGCAGCTCAGCAGGCAATACTCATGGAGCTGAGCAGGCAGGAATCACTCAGCTCAGCAGGCAAAGATCAAGGAGCTGAGCAGGCACGAATCTCGCAGCTCAGCTGGCAAAAATCAAGGAGCTGAGCAGACTGCCATTAAGTGGCTAAGCAGACTCTAAACACGTGACTCAGCAGGCTTGACACCCGTGACTGAGCACACACGAATCTTGCAGCCCAGCAGACAATACTCCTGGAGCTGAGCAGGCAGGAATCACGCAGCTCAGCAGACAGTAATCAAGGAGCTGAGCAGGCACGAATCACGCAGCTCAGCAGGCAATAATCCTGGAGCTGAGCAAGCAGGAATCACGCAGCTCAGCAGGCAATAATCAAGAAGCAGAGCAGGCAGGAATCAGGCAGCTCAGCAGCCAATAAGCAAGAAGCTAGCAGTCAGGAATCGCGCAGCTCAGCAGGCAATAATCATGGAGCTGAGCTGGCAGGAATCACGCAACTCAGCAGGCAATACTCACGGACCTGAGCAGGCAGGAATCACGCAACTTAGCAGGCAATAATAATTGGAGCTGAAGGCTGTAATGAACTGGATAAGCAGACTCTAATCACGTGATTCAGCCGGCTCCTCTCTGGGGACTGAGCAGGCACTTATCATGCAGCTCAGCAAGCAAAAATCATGGAGCTGAGCAAGCAGGAATCACGCAGCTCAGCAGGCAACAATCATGGAGCTGAGCAAACAGGAATCACGCAGCTCAGCATGCAATAATCAAGAAGCTGAGCAGGCAGGAATCACGCAGCTCAGCAGGCAATAAATATGGAGCTGAGCAAGCAGGAATCACGCAGCTCAGCAGGCAATAATCAAGAAGCTGAGCAGGCAGGAATCACGCAGCTTAGCAGGCAATAATCATGGAGCTGAGCAGACTGTAATGAAGTGGCTAAGCAGACTCTAATCACGTCACTCAGCCGGCTCTAACCCGGTCTTGAGCAGGCACTAATCACGCAGCTGAGCAGGGACTAATCACACAGCTGATCAGGCACGAGTCACGCAGCTGAGCAGGGATTAAGCATGCAGCTGAGCAAGCGCTAATCCCTTGATTCAGCAGACCCTGATCACGTGACTGAGCAGGCCCTGATCACGTGGCTGAGCATGCACTGATCACGTGACTGAGCATGCACTGATCACGTGACTGAGAGGCACTGATCACGTGACTGAGAGGCACTGATCACGTGACTGAGCATGCACTGATCACGTGACTGAGAGGCACTGATCACGTGACTGAGAGGCGCTGATCACGTGACTGAGGGGCGCTGATCACGTGACTGAGAGGCGCTGATCACGTGGCTATCATGCACTGATCACGTGCTTCAGGAGGCAATAATCAAAGAGCTGAGCAGGCACTAATCACTTGGCTAAGAGGGCACTAATCACGGAGAGGAGCAGGAAATCGTCAAGGAGCTGAGCAAACTGTAATGAAGTGGTTAAGCAGACTCTAAACACGTGACGCAGCAGGCTCTACACCCGTGACTGAGCAGACACAATTTGGGCAGCTCAGCAGACACCAATGGTGCAGCTCAGCAGACACCAATCATGCAGCTCAGCAGGCAATACTCATGGAGCTGAGCAGGCAGGAATCACTCAGCTCAGCAGGCAAAGATCAAGGAGCTGAGCAGGCACGAATCTCGCAGCTCAGCTGGCAAAATCAAGGAGCTGAGCAGACTGCCATTAAGTGGCTAAGCAGACTCTAAACACGTGACTCAGCAGGCTTGACACCCGTGACTGAGCACACACGAATCTTGCAGCCCAGCAGACAATACTCCTGGAGCTGAGCAGGCAGGAATCACGCAGCTCAGCAGACAGTAATCAAGGAGCTGAGCAGGCACGAATCACGCAGCTCAGCAGGCAATAATCCTGGAGCTGAGCAAGCAGGAATCACGCAGCTCAGCAGGCAATAATCAAGAAGCAGAGCAGGCAGGAATCAGGCAGCTCAGCAGCCAATAAGCAAGAAGCTAGCAGTCAGGAATCGCGCAGCTCAGCAGGCAATAATCATGGAGCTGAGCTGGCAGGAATCACGCAACTCAGCAGGCAATACTCACGGACCTGAGCAGGCAGGAATCACGCAACTTAGCAGGCAATAATTGGAGCTGAAGGCTGTAATGAACTGGATAAGCAGACTCTAATCACGTGATTCAGCCGGCTCCTCTCTGGGGACTGAGCAGGCACTTATTATGCAGCTCAGCAAGCAAAAATCATGGAGCTGAGCAAGCAGGAATCACGCAGCTCAGCAGGCAATAATCATGGAGCTGAGCAAACAGGAATCACGCAGCTCAGCATGCAATAATCAAGAAGCTGAGCAGGCAGGAATCACGCAGCTCAGCAGGCAATAAATATGGAGCTGAGCAAGCAGGAATCACGCAGCTCAGCAGGCAATAATCAAGAAGCTGAGCAGGCAGGAATCACGCAGCTTAGCAGGCATAATCATGGAGCTGAGCAGACTGTAATGAAGTGGCTAAGCAGACTCTAATCACGTCACTCAGCCGGCTCCTAACCCGGTCTTGAGCAGGCACTAATCACGCAGCTGAGCAGGGACTAATCACACAGCTGATCAGGCACGAGTCAGGCAGCTGAGCAGGGATTAAGCATGCAGCTGAGCAAGCGCTAATCCCTTGATTCAGCAGACCCTGATCACGTGACTGAGCAGGCCCTGATCACGTGGCTGAGCATGCACTGATCACGTGACTGAGCATGCACTGATCACGTGACTGAGAGGCAGAGGCACTGATCACGTGACTGAGCAGGCACTGATCACGTGACTGAGAGGCACTGATCACGTGACTGAGGGGCGCTGATCACGTGACTGAGAGCGCTGATCACGTGGCTATCATGCACTGACTACGTGCTTCAGGAGGCAATAATCAAAGAGCTGAGCAGGCACTAATCACTTGGCTAAGAGGGCACTAATCAGCA